>NW_024582655.1:0-30682 GCF_018398535.1 Haplochromis burtoni | reverse complement strand
TTTTTTTTTTTTTTTTTTTTTTTTTTTTTTTTTTTTTTTTTGTGCAAATTAAATATGTGTGTATATGTTGTTGTTTTTTTTAAGCTAACTCGTGAAATTTGAAAAGTGTAAACACCCTCAGACATGATGCTGTTCAAAGTTTAAACTCTATTTCTTTCATTTTTAATTTTTGTTCTCAGTTCAGTTTTCAGTTAGTGTTCAGACTGGGTTTGCTTCTTTTGAGGTTCAGTTTCGTTTTTACTGGTTTCAGTGTTAGGTTTTTTTTTTTTTAATTATTATGATAATAAGGGTTATTTATCATGGGTAGGTTGAAGAAGGGTAAAGACTTTGTGAAAATGGCTGAATTACAGCAATGTCAGTATGCATTTGTTTGCAAATGTGACAAAACAAATAGTAAAACTATACATTAATGAAAATTTCTGTTTTATTTTAGTTATTTTTGGAGCACGTAGTTGGCGTTTTGATTTTTCCCACACAGGATTATTTCGGTTTATTAAATTTGATCCACAGTAGTCTAAGTGTAAAATGTAGAAGTGGTTTATGTCAGACGTATTCGACCTGGTAGTGTTGTATTTTGCAAAGTTGACATCAAATGTTTTTTCTGTTTTCTCAGGATGGTGGTGGAGCTCCACAGGAAAGTCTCCAGCCTCATAGAGTATCTGAAACAGAAGTGGGCTTATCATGACCAGCGGATTGTATCCTTTTTAAAAAAAAACCATTACAGTGCAATATGTATGCAAAACTCTTCAGAGTGTTTTTCATTCCTAGTGTACATATTAGAAATGTACTGCTCTAACATGCTGCTTTCTGGGGCATATACCAGCTTGTGTCGAATATAAACTGGTCCTTAACGTTGAAAACTCAGCTTAAGAGTCTCATGGAGAGAGAGGCTTTAGAAGGCAACCAGACCAGCACAGCCTCTCCCAGCATAACTCGGAAGGAAGAACTTTTTCTTTTTCCAGCTGAGAGCTGCACATTGACTACACTGCCTGGGGTGGCACGTGTGGTTCACTCCAAAGCCTCCTGCACTGTCCATTGGATCGAGAGTGGCAAGAGCCGGCCTAATGCCAAGGAGTTGCCAGCTGCCCAGATCCTGGGCATCCATGCAGCTCCACAACCTCGAACTGGCAGCAAATCTGGGCGGGGAAGCGCTGCTGTTGCTGGTGCTTCACTGACTATAACGGGTGATGCTCGTCGAACTGAAACCCCCAACCCTGATCCATCAGCAGACAGTTCTGCAAAGGTAGAGGAGAAGAGACTTCAGTCCCCTTGTGTCCCAGTTTCCTCTCAGCAGACTGTCAGAGAAGAGGGAGATGGGATGGGATCTTCTGATCCAGGAAAGGCCTGCACTGGCGTTGAGGTCAGTGGTGGTTTAGCCATGACCAGAAGCACGGACAGGTCATGTAGTGGTGCCGATGGCTCCGCTGAGCAGTACAAAGAGGAGCAGAGCACCAGCGCGTCTTCCTCTGAGGCAAATCAGCCTCCTTCAGTCAAACCTTCAGTGACTGGCTCAGACGAAGCCGTGTCGCAAGCTTCCCCACCAGCGACCAAAGAACGGGTCGTTGAGCAAATCAGAGAGGAAGGCTGGAGCGCCCGTGACGCAGAGAACGTCACCCTGGCCGAGCTGTACCTGATGTTTGGGAAGCCAGGCAAGCTGCAGCTGGAGTACGAGTGGCAGCCGGTCACAGCTCCACCCAGCAACTCAGAAGAGGGACAAGCCTCAGTGCAGCCAAAGCCCGACAGGACAAATCGAGTTTTGCGCTGCTTACTCAAGCTGGTTTCCACTGAAGTCAACCCCAAACCTCTGGTAAGTTTTCCCTTTTCTGTCTTCCAAGATTGTGGCCTGGTGTGTTGTTTAAATTACAAGTTGAAAAGATGAAAAATGTGTAATTATCAGTGGCATTAAGGCTTAAAATTAAACATTTTTAAGATGCAGCAGTGTGAAGAGTTTATATTCCGTACAAAGCCAGCTGATGAAAAACATGTTACTGGTTATGTACTATGCACACCACAGGTTTTTGTTTTTTTTTGTCTTTTTCAATGAAAGTGCTATTTCGAGATAGGAGCATATCATGTGCCTTTTCCTTCAGGCTCCAGAGCTGTGCTCCACAGCCACATCACCCCTCAAGACCTATCAGGAGGAGCAAAACCAGGTCCTCACACCTCCGGCGAAGGGTCCTGTTGCAGGCGCCCGTAGCCCCAGCTGTGGGCGGCCGCAGGCGTCTTTGCGCATGCCCAAGTTACAGCTGCCAAGTGCTGGAGGTATTTATGTCTCTCTCCTGCTGGCTTTTGTGATAAAGTCTTTTCTGTACTTACAGTGCTGTAGTTATTAAACAGCGAGAAGTAATTATGCAGCACCGATGCTTCCTCTTTAGAAGTTGTCTTCAAATAGCTGCCTTTCCTGATGTGGCACCACATCTGTTTCAATCCTGTTCAGGTGGGCGCAACCTTCCCCGCTCTCTGCTGGGTTCTACTGCAGTTGGCGAATCAGAAAGCAGCGTGTTCGCAGTACCCACCACGCTGCCACCCAACAGCTCACGGCACAACCGAATGTTCTCCCCTAACAAAGAGGCAGAGCTAGCCTTCAGACAGCAGCTCGACTCGATCAGTGTAAGCCAGAATAATGCATCATTTTTTGTTTATGCCAACTGTACAAAGACATAATTGATGTATTAACGAGCATTAATATGTGCTTTTTTCTTTTCTTTTTCTCACAGATGCAGTCAGATCTTTTCCTTTCTAGACAGCGAAAACCTCGGAACAGACAACTTCGCAAACCACTTGTAGTTCAGGTGAGAGCAGGATCATTATCCATTCATCAGTTCTGCGCTTGGTTGGGTGGAAGGCAGGTTTTCCTAAGTGTGTTTTTGTTTGGCCACTTCTTTCTCGTTCACAGCGAACACTGCTGCCCAGAACTACAGGAGACACTCCTCAACACGTCTGCTCCTTCTCCATCCTCTCCAACTCCTCTGCCACAGGTACTCCTCGGATGGCAGGACAGAACGATAGAATATGTCGTCAGCTGAGGCTGGAAATGTTTAGGGCGTAGTTTTATAGTATGCATTAATGAAATCACAGCTAAAAACGATTTCTCTTTCTCAGCAAGTAATTGTCTGCTCTCTCACTTCCTGTTTTTTCCTTCAGGAACTGGATCTTTCCGGCCGATCAATCCCCGACTAGCTCCTTCCTCTCGCTCTGTCCAAACTAAAACAACCCCAGCAACATCCAGCTCTGCGGGGGCCAGCCAGCTCTCTAGTATGGACTTCTTCTGTTATCTACTACATTTTTCTGTTTTATTGAAATATTGATAAACTCTACACCAAATATACTGCAAAAAAAATTACATATTGTTGTTTTTATGGGGTCAACAACTTGGGAATTTCTGTAAAATACCACAAGCGCTTAAATTAACCTACATATTAATCATCCTATTTACTTTTAACCTCTGTAAAGGACTTCTACCACACCAGCAACCAGATCCTTGGGAAAAATTTGTCCTTCTTTTTGAAACTTTGCTTTTATAAGCACCCAGTTTCACACCTTGGCTCAGGCGATTAGAGGATCATCAGGGGTCCTTTTGTCCCTCTGTGGGGAAACTCCCACTAGGTTTAAATCTGGGACTCTCCACCATTTGACCTTAGAACTGAAGAAGCTTCTCGGATGAGAGGTAAAACGTCTTCAAGCAACTTAAAGAAGTCCAGACGCTTTTCTTTGCAAGCTCCTTTGACTACGATGACCTGGATGACTGAGAACCTTCACAGACATATTTTATAAAATTGCTTAAAAACCTATTTAAGGTCCAAGTTGTATTTGTGTAAGATTCCTGTGTCAAAATCTAGAACTCTGACAAGATCAGTGGCAGACAGTATTTCTGTGCAGACGACAGAAGCAAAAACATTTTTCCAGAAGACCTTGGACCATCTGTTTTTTTTTTTCTTCCTGCTCTGCTCTTCACATGCTGTTGCTGTTGATGCTTATCAGGAGCGATATGACAAATCTCGCGTTTGCCTGAACTGTTAATACTTTCAGGTGCCATTGACCTGGCAGCTAAGTCTGCAGGCATCATCCCAGGCAGTCCCTGTCGGGAGGTCGATTCTTCCACTGTGGATAACAGCGCTCTTCTCGCCACCACTCCCATTGCTGATGCTGAGCCAGACTCTCAACTCCACCAGCAAAATGTTCCAGAGGTCAGAGACAGACAGACACACACACACACACACACACACACACACACACACACACACACACACACACACACACACACACACACAGACTAGAAGCCTCCTTCATTTGATGTCTCCTCCTTGCCTTTGGCATGTAGCATTAGAATAAATGCTATTGCCCATTACCATCTTGGAGTGTTACATTTAAAACGGTCAGTTTTTGATTTATCTTACTTTAATGAAAGTTATTGCTCACTCTAATGATTTTCTGTTTATCTGTGCGGTGTAGGCCAGGTTTTGCATAATGTTTTTCTTTTTACTGTGCATCTGTCGTACAAGACTTCACAAATGATTTAGTAATTTTTATAGATTTTCTTTGTAGACATTATTCTTGCATACAGTTGTCATATTCATGATCACCTGTTTATTTGTCTGTTACGGTTTAAAAACAAGCTGCTCCAAACAGTTTGCCCTGATGGGATTAATAAAGCTGTTTGTATCGCCATCAGGGCGTTTCCTTGCTCACAGTGGACCTTTGTGAGGGAACACTTGGCTTAGTTAAAGGCAGTGAGTCTGCGTAACCTAATTTGTTTTCCAGTCGTAGCTGATCACCATTTGATAAAGAAAATTGTCAGCTATGCTTGAATAAATGGTTTAAAAAAATGTGATGTGCTAAGTTAAATCGCTCTTTCCATAGAATGGCGTACCACCTCCATCTCCTGGAGTCACCGGCGGGGGAGACTCACTCCTCTCTCCACCGAGCGTTGCCTCGCTCCTTGATATCTCACTCCCAGGCCCTCCTGAAGAGGCTCTAACCCCCGGAGAACCTCAAACGCAGATCAGCGACTCCATCATCGAGCTTGCCATCAACTCCACACATTACGGTGCGTGCACGTGCAGACGTCTTACCCGAGCCATATTGACACGAAACTGCTAAATAAAGCTTGATGTTTGTTTAGTGAAATGGAAAGTGAGAGTAGGTTAGAAAGGTTTTGTAATTACCACTGAGGTCAGCTTTGTGGCTCCACAGCATTAATTCCTCTGCAGGTTGTGGAAAAGAGTGCACGTTGACATCCAAGCGGCTAAACATCTGAGCCTGCTGAGTTTAATCGCTGATGTCTCATTTCTGTTTGCCTGCTGCACTGCAGGTGAGGAGGCTGCTCTCTCTCCAGCCAAGCTGGGCAACAGCGACGGCTCCAAACTGCTGGCCTCGTCTCCCTCGCTCAGCCCATCCAGAGGCTGGATCCCTTCACCCAGCCACGACCCTCAGTGGTACCCCAGCGACTCGTCTGACTCCACACTGGGATGCCTCCTTTGTAAGAGTTTTTTTGCTTCCTTTCTCAAGAGTGTGTCAGAAGTTACATTTTAGGCCAAGAAAGACAGAATATTAAGTGGATGTATTTTTATCATTACTTCCCACTAAAAATGCTGCATACAGCAGCACGTGCAGTCAACATTTACAAAGATTTGTTTGTAAAATCCCCAATATTCCTAACACAGCTGTATGATGAAAGGCCATTTACTCAGTCTTTTGCTCTTATTTTCCTTGCAGCCAGCATGGTCTCTCCTGATAAGGGCAGACGGACCACCCTAACCCCCACTGGCCCCTCCAGCGGCACAGCTCTACTCGGTCCTAGCCTCCTGGACTGCAATTCTCATGATTCCTTTCAATCCCGTGGCCTTCCTGATGTGGCAGAGGTAAGTAAATGCTTGTTGATTAAATGAAAGAAAGTTGTGACTGAGAAGCAACACTTGCCACAAACACAACACAATCCTCTGAATCTCAGTAACCAACATGTTATATGTTATTGATTAATCTTTAAAATGTAAAAACATCACTTCCCATTTTAAAAATAACCTGCATTTATATCCACTCTGAAAATGTGGTTCTTATCCCCTTTTGGATCTGTCCTGCTGTGCAAGTGGACTCTGACCTAGAGCCGGTTGTGTTAGGGACCACATGGTACCTTTTGGATAGATCAGGTTCTGGGCTGATCCACCAAATTTTAGGTGATTTTTAATGAAAAACTTGTTGAGTCATACTCTGAGATTCAGACACCATACCTCAGTCTGTGAACACGTTTCCATTTTTAGTGCTCTCTCTCGCTCTCTTGCGTGCTTTGATAGCGACTTTATGAAGAAATGAATCGGGAGTGTCAGTTAGCTGGTTCAGGTGTGGCAGGAGGGGATGAGGCAGAGAGAAGCTCTAAGTTTGTTAAAGAAAACCTGCCAGTGAGCAGGTTTAGTTCAGATTGTGTTAAGTGATTCATCTCAGGGTTAACAAACGCAGACTTGTTAGCTTAAACCTGTTTCCTGGGATGGGGCCCAAACCTGCCTGGGAGGTGAATAGAGCCCGGTGACTGTTGCCTCCTGTGTTTGGACTAACACATCTGCTTTTTCAGTAAATAATTTAATTTCATTGACAGATATTGATGTGATGAACTTTTTCCCCCCTGCACTCTTGACCTAAAGCATGAAACTGTTCGAGGGATGTCTGGAAAAATCTTGTTTTTAGTTTTTTTGTTTGTTTTTTTTCTCCTTCTTGGATTTGCCCTTGTTGTCAGTCTGAAAGCTCTTTGGTGTTGCTTGCAGATGGATTCTCAGCTTGCTTGTATGATGAGTGAGAGCAGCATAGACTACATCGCTCGCTTCAATGATCTGGCTCAGGAGCTCGCCGTGACTGAGCCCTCCATTCCACCTCCCTGAGGAAGACTCCACCAAGCCATGGTCATCTGTACCTCTAATCTACAGCCAGTTCCAGGCATTTCCACAGTTCCAGGAGAGAGAGACACAAACTTCTGGGCCCACACTTGGAAGCAGTGACTACTGCTAGAAATTCAAAACTGATTTGCAGCCAGCAGCTGCAAATTACCCCAACTTTTACCACGTCTGGTTCTCACACCTGTCGATAAGCAGGTCGGTCCTTAAAAGAGACCAAGGCAGAACTTTGCTCACTTAGAGCATCATGTTGTTGGTGACAAGAGGTACTGTAAGTGAGGAGAGGAGAGGTTTCCTCTCTGTCTTCTCCCAGTTTGGAGAAAGAAGACTGGGGAGAAAGGCCAACCCCATCCCCCCTCAAAGCCATCCATGGCCTGTTTGTAAAAGTGCAATAATAGGTGGTCAACCGTGACCATTGTTGAAAAGCGAGTTGCTTTGGTTTCACTGAACTGTTCTCTAAGGAACAATTCCCTTTAAATACAAACACTTTAGATAAAACAAATGAGTTTACAAAGATACAACCTCATGTACAGGAAAATACTATGCCATATCTGAACAAAATATCTGCAACGATCTTTCATGTCTCTTCCTGCTCTCGGTGTGTGAGTGCATGAATGTATCTGTGTGTGCGTGTGTATTAAAGGCTGTAAGGTTGACCGCTCAAAATGTGCAGTTCAGATCATCACCTGGTGGCAAACAGCCACTGGACTGTGATTTTTATTAAAAGTAATGTCGGTGAGAAAGAGATGCTTGGCATAGCTCAGTAGCAAAAGTGGAACAAAACAAAGTGGTGCGTAGAAGTTCATTTTTCCTGTTGGCCTCCTTTTTTCTTTTCTTTTTGTTCCTCATCTTATGAGTTCAGGTGTTACAGATTGTGTTGTAGTCACGCGTGTTTGGAATAGAGTTCTTCTTTTCTCAAACCCACATTTAAAAAACAAAAACAAATACAAATAAAAAATGGCAGCTTGTTGGTTGACTCCACTTGGGTAGCTCCACAGATGCTGAAAATGTTATTGGAATTATTTTATTGTTGCATTCATTTCTCATTAGTTTTGTGTGCAGAGTTGCAAGTTCAAATATTGGATTTTGTTGCATAAACAGGAATACCTTTTAGATATTTAAGCCCTCTTCACACGTGTGGTATTTGGAGACTGAATCAGAATGTTTTAAAGAGTCTGTGCTGACAGTGCTTATAGTCACAAACAGCATAATGTGCGTAATGTACTGTTCTTCATGGTTGTTGCGTCTGAATGAAAGCCTTGAGGAACGTTCACATTAAAACGTTTCCTTTGACTCGGCGCTTTCCCAGCTCCTGATTCGCAAGCTGCAATAGGGAGAATTTCCCTCCTGTATTGTAGATGTGAGCGTAAATTGCAGAGGAAGGTTTTAATGAAGGGAGATGAACAACTCAAAAAGATGCGCGTGAGCGGCAGCACTCTGATGCGTGCCTGTCTGTTAACATACATTCAGGCTTGCGCTGTTTTAAAAGGTGACCTATCCAGACCTGAAGCTGCCAGATCAACAGCAAGGAGGGCGTGTCTTTGTTTACTTTTGCTGTCGTTTTCAGTAACGCTGACACAACAGGTGGGCGCTCTCTTGCCGACGCCATCGATTACAAGGACATATAACAATGTTGCTCATTTACTTTCCTTAGCTCTGTTGCTTTCTTGCTGTCCTAATTAGTTCAAACAAATGAGCTGTCTGCAGCCACACATTCATTTTGTTTGACAAACTAGAATTATGAATGTCCTGGCTACTATTGAGTTCCCAGTAGAAATACACTCCATAAGAGCGAGCGGTTAATTTAATGAAACACTAAAGCCATAGTTGACTCCATTTATTTTAATTTTTGTTTTTTTATTATATGCCCCCAAATTACTTTCCTCTGACTAGTGGATGCTAACAAAACACTATGACTAAAGTAAGAGTGGCTCTTACATGTTACAGAAGCAGACATCGTTTCTCTGAATTTTTCATGCAGTACAGACTCATTGCCTTCACATTTAATTTGATCAACCAGCATCATCTCTATGCAGCTGTGTGAACCCGTTTGGTGTAAACTGTTAGACCTCTTTGTCATTCCACAAACGAGATTGTAAGACGATCTAACAAATGTAAGCGCTCCTGTGGTGTTAGTTTGTGAACATTTGGAAACGCTTGATCTTGTCACACTAGATGATTCTTAATAAGGAATCCTATTGAAGGATGTATTTGTACAAATTGAAATTCCAGTATTCACTGCGCTTTTGTAACATAATGTAAATCATTATTTGGACTATTTATTGTTAATATTTCTGAGACAAGTGTTTTTTCTGTTTTAATTTAAGGTGACATCCAAGAAAGGAGGAAAAAAAAATACTGTTTTCAGTTTGTAAAAGGTGTTTTATTCTGTGCATAAAGATAGTTATAAAAACCTGCCTGTTTTCTTGTATTCACTGTGTTTGGGGGATACACAGCAGTTCATATGCAAGCTTGTACAAAGTTCGGTCTTTGGCCTTGGGCTTGTTTCTGACAGGTTTGTCAGCTTCTCCAGAGATGGATGAGTGGTTTATCCGCAGACTCCACACTGAATTCCTCACTGCTCCCAATAAAAGTACAATCATGCTCCAATCCAGACGACACTTTAAAGTGACAAAGAATATTAGCCGGAAACAAAAACTCGACTGCACGTACGTGTGCTGAAGTGACTCATTTTCAGTGATGTGCTCTGCATACTGCATGGAAAATATGACCCAGAAACAGGTCGGGTGCTGCACCATTTTTCAATGAGAAATTGTTGGCAAACGCTGACTTTGTAACCACAGTAGATATTTTAAAGGAGAGTAAGTGACACAGTTGTGGGTAGACATTCTGCCAAAACATCAGACATGATCCCTTTACCACAGTTTGGTTTATTTAAGTTGTTCTGTTTGCATCAGGAGTCCCGAGTTATGGAGTTCAAATTAAACCATCTCTTCTCACCAGCCTGCAAAATGTGATACTGCAGGCTTTTGCCAACAATTTTTTGTTGTTGTTTTTGGGTGGGAAGGGTAAAAGTTTCTCAGACATGACAGACAATATCAACATGTAAATTAGACATTAAACAATGAATAGTACAAAAACCCACTCCAGATCTGTCCCAGATGTTATAAAACAGATTTCCTCCAAAGTCTTGCTTATTTCAGGTCCTAGACCTCACCAGCTCGAACATCACTCATCCTTAGGTTTTTGCTCCTTGCGAGCGCGCGAGGACATGAGCTTGAAGAAAAGTGCAGGCCAGAGTGTGCGGAGGTATACTGCAGCAGTGGGCAGAGGGCCTGCCAAAACCACGTCTTTACTTTGCTGACGAACAGCCTTTAGGACTTCCCACGCCACGTCCCTGGGGTCCCAGCCCGTAGCTGTAGTTCTGTCCAATACTGAGCGGTAGTTGCAAAGACAAGAGACATGTTGCATCATTGATACAAGAGAGTACAGATTACTTCAATTAATTCAAATTACTTTTATTTATATAGTACCAAATCACAACAGCAGTTGCCTCAAGGTGCTTTTTAATGTAAGGTAAGAAAGACCCTACAATAACTTATAAATTACTCTGCTTATGTTGCTTCTTACTTTTATTATTTAGTTATAAAAATCCATTTGGCTTGTAGTCTTTTCCTTATGTAGTCAAAAAAATCAGTAAGAAAACACAAAATCCCAGCTGGCATCAAAGATCCACACACATTCCAACACCACCTTAATAACTGAGATTTATCACCTGTTACCAGCTGACTCTTAAAAATGCTGCTTTTGCTACTGGTACTCTTTTGTTCCATCCTCTCACTGCCTCACCTCCATACTTGGATCCATCTCCTGTGACAGCGTTGACCGACAGGTTGGTTCGGATGTACCCGGGGCTGATCACAGTCACTGGGATCCCGTAGCGCTCCATCTCTGCCCGCAAGCAGTCGAAGTAGGCCTGGGTGGCGTGCTTGGACGCAGCATCTGACCAGCATGAGACAAATCAGAGTCTTGCTTTAGTTACCCTCCTCCTGCTGGCAAACTCATGTTGTGTTTGTTTGCATTAATCAAAGACGACTTACAGGCTGACCGGTAAGGAATGGCTATCTTCCCCTGGACGCTGCTAATCACTACAATATGGCTGCTGCGCCGGCGAACCATGGAAGGCAGGAGAGCTGTGGAGAGAAGAAAGAAATGAAAGAGAGAGGGCTGACTCATATTCATGGTAATCTTCACCTAAATCTCTACATAAATGACTTATTAACTTCACATTTAGCTCGGCTCTTTCAACCACAGGCCAAAATAAATGAAAACATCCCGTACGCTGAAACCAACAAGATTAAACAAACCTTGTGTAAGAGCAACGGGCCCGAAGTAATTTGTCTCCATAACATCCCGCTGAACTGAAATGTGAGTCTCTAGTATATTGCCACGGTAACTGATTCCAGCATTATTAATGAGGATGTCCACTTGTCCGTAACATTTCAGGATCTCTTCTGCAGCTCTCTCCACCGTGTCCGTTTTAGCCAGGTCGAAGACAACAGTACAGGGAGTGTGAATCTGGTGGATAACCAAAGCGAAACAAAACGACTCTTTACATATGGATCCTTAGAGGCTAAGCTATAGTTCAGACAGACCAGACTTTATTGTGTTACTCCTTTGTGTGTATATACATACTGGTTTCTGTGTGTTTGCTGAACTCGCTGTTAGTTCTTGGACCACCTGCTGCAGGCGAGCTGCGTCACGTCCACACAGCACAAGCCGTGCACCTGCAGCGTGGAAGACCCGCGCACACTCTACAACGCAGAATTCTCGTTGTAGATTAGTGAGCATAAAACAGGGGTGGGTGCAGAGAGCCACACCACTAAGCTGAACTCAAATCTGCTCAGTATCTCTTTAATTCTTACCAGGAGCACTTTATCAAACTGAAATAAGCATAGAAGAAAACTGCTAACATTTTTATCATGATATAATAAACATTCCCCAAAACAATTGTGCACAAAATGTCCATATTTTTGCAAAATTTAAAAGACAACTTTATTTTAAAATAAGTGCTATTGCTATTTTTAATTTTTTTTTCTTGCTCAGCTACAGGAATCTAGTCCGTCTTGAGTTTCTACAAGTGCATCCAGTGAATCAACAGTGCAACAAACTGAAGTTAACGGTTTTAGTTACAACACCAACAGCATGGTTCACTGACTTGCACAACACCTTCTGCTGTACGATTCAGCGGGGGGGGGGAAAAGCAATTTTACTTCTGGCTTCATTTCAGTCACTTTATCTTGCATCTGCTTTAAAAGTCCCACATTTTTCCCTGTCAGATTTGACAGGTGTAAGTTGTTTACAAACAAACAAACTTTGGTAGTCCCTTTTACTGAGCCTGTGGCTGCTAAACTCTTTTCGTTGTCCCATGTAAAAAATTCATTAACAGGGCTGGGTCATCACAACTGTCATCCACAGCCACCAAGCACTCTTTGATAAACTCCTCAGAGGATGGCTTGTTTGAAATCACAAAGCTGGTCTTGCCTGCTCCATCCCTGGATGTGTGAGGCTTAGTGAAAAGTCCTGTTGCTTTTCGCAGATTTGCTAGCAACAGTCCAGCTCTTTTCTCTCTCTGTTTAGTCTCACAAAGGGGATTCAATCTGTAATCCTTAAACGGAGCAATCTGCTCTCCACAAACTAAACACATGGCTTTACCTCTGACTTCAGTAATTAAATATTTAGAAGTCTACGTCCTGTTAAAAACTCCGTATCCATCTTTCCTGTTTTTAAAGGTAAGCTGACATCTTTCGGGGCTAGAAACTCTCAGAAACAAAAGATCAGGCACACTTACAGAGGAGATGCATTCGCTCACAAACATGTGTTTGTAAAGTAAAAAAATAGCATTCATGTTCAAAATAGAAGTGACAAATTTGTAATGTGGTTTCCTACAAAAATCAGGAATCCACTCTCTGACCAGGAATTTATCAAAGAGTGTTTGGTGTCTGAAATGGGACAAAATGATTCATGTATATGTATATATGTTTAAATCCTAATTTCCCATTGATCGCACGCAGACTGGTCCGAGACAACCAACGGGCAGTACAATGTCCAAATCTGATAAAGAACTACAACTACATGTTGGCATCTGCACAACAACACTGAAGCATGAGATTGCACATTATCTAAATAAAAGCCTACTAGCACTAAAGCAGTATGGTTTAGTGAGTTTGCACATGTAAGCTGAAATGAATGAATGGAGGCTGACCTTTCCCGAGTCCAGAGCTGGCCCCAGTTATGACCACTACAGCACCTTGGACTGAAGCCCCTTTTCTGAGACGTACAAGTATCCGGTACAACAATATGACTCCCAACCCGGTTAAAACCACCGGTAGCATTCCTCCTCCCATCACACGCTCCATTACTTGGCAATCACCAGCTACCTGCAGGTAAAAAAAAATAAACAGCAAATACCTTATAAGAAATTACTTACTGTACCTTTAAAGTCCATCTGAATGCAACTACCAACATGACAATAATAAACACACATACAGCCAAAAAGGGGGGAAATTAAATGGCATTTCATTGTAATAAGAACAGTAGGAGTTATGGACCTTCCTTTATCTTCTTAACCACTTAAGCCCCACCTGCTAGCAACAACCAATAACTTGATATCACCAGACTTCGGACAATCTTATTAAGCAAATGTTAACTAAATACATGCATCACTTAGCACATTAATATTCGCATGGTTAAAAAGTACAGTTCAGTATGCCAGGTGAACACCTTGCACATGCACACACTGGGTTTAGCACTAGCTTGTTCTGCGCAGGCAGTGTCAAAATAACGGCTACTGAGGCTAAAGCTAACAACAGCTAGCATCTCTAGCAAATACTAACAAGTGTTGGTTTGTAGTTCTGTTTTTTGCAGGTCTCACCTGAGCCGTGCTGCTGAGCAGAGCAGCAGTAATGTGTCAATGTGTCTCCTCTTCTTTTAGCTGATCTTCTTCCTTCTGTTTTGTCTTTATTGTCGGTTAGAAAAACAGCTTTTGGTCGCTTTAGCGCCACCGTCTGATCTGGAGTGTGCACTTAACAAAATGCGCTCTTTCAAATGATTAACAAATAAGGAAATAAGCTATTATTTCTCGTAAAGCTCATAATTTGATAATTTGCTATATTAATGCTTTACATTTATATTTAGAGGTCTTTTTAAACCACTAGTGCCTATTTAATCAGCTGCTATCTTCTTCATTGCTACATGATCCATTAGAAGTGTGCTCTACATCTCATTTCAGTTTTTCTATTTAATTATTTAAAAATTCTTAGTTTTAATTTACTTTATTTTTTATTATTTATTACAAAATGTAGGGTATTTGTCAGGTTCATATTCTTCAGAAGTTCAGAATGGAAATTGCATTACAAACACAGGAAGTTGACTCAGAGTCGTGCAGACATCCTGAGTGTGAATAAATACAGCTGAGGTCAGAAGTTTACAGGGACTCACTATGGACTTTAATTTCATGATCTCTTTGAATTGTCCTGGGTGAAATGATTGTACAGCACACATTTTTAATTTCTTTAAAATGAACAAAAATTAGGTAAACAAGTTTGAACTGGTTTTGAACTTTCTCTAATCCAAGGTTACACGAGGTCAAACGTATGTACCTCTAAGGCTGTTGCAAGTTAAAATTTGTGCTTTATAAATATAATTATAAACGATTTTAATGTAACGTTTTTTTCAAGGGATGATTATACAGCGTACATCTTTAATAACTTTAAAAAAAAAGACTTCTTTATTTTGGATTTTCTCTAATCCACACAGGGTCAAAAGTATATATAGGCCCAAATATATACATACACCCCCAGTAATATTTGGTTAAATGTCCTTTAGTAAGTTGCACTTCAACCAGATGCTTTTTGTAGCTATTGATGCTACCACCCTGGTTAACACTGTTACTAAGTTTTAAAGACTCAACATTACTGCCCTGAACTTACCTCTTGTCATTGTGGCCAAACAGGTCAATCTTTGCTTCGTCTGACCATAACACTCTGATTTATAAATCAAATCAAGGTACGGTTTATCATCTCATGTGACTTCTGATGTAGATGTGAGTTCCGGCCACATTTGAGACCTATCCAACACATTTCCCAAGGATACCAAGAATACACTGTTGTGTGGATTGTGATCTGGACTTTCAGAATCAGAATAGTTTATTGATCCCTTGGGGCAATTGTGTAGAAAGCATTATTTTTGCAAGAATTAGTTTCCAACCTGTGTGGTGTTGTAAACAGGGACTATAACTGTTTGGTTTTTTTTAAATCATGTCTAATAGGATTCTTTTTTTGTTATAGTTGTTGATGCATCTTTAATTAAATCTTTCCCTGCAGGTCTTCTATGGGTGGAGCCTCTAACCTGTTTGTGAGTCAGTTTTCAGTCCAAGCAAACAGTGTTTTATGTGCTGTCGTCTAAAATATTATAAAATTGCCTAAAATAGAAGTGTTTAAAACAGATCCTGTGCAGCTGCAAAGCAAAAATAAAAAACTCCCTCCAGGCAGAAGCGGCCATTTTCGTATGTGGGGAAAACCCCCACAAAAACAGAGGGGACAGGCTGGCACCAGAACACCACGGAAGTTTTCCCCCGAGATGAGTGTGAAAATGTGATTATCAAGAAGCCCACCTGGGCTTCAGGTAGGCCGCACGCTTGTCCAGAGTTCACTTTGTCTTCAAGCTTTTTAATTTAAAACATAAACTGAGGCCTACCCCAAGCTAAAAGAAGGCAGATTATGTTCTCAGATAAAGCAAGCAATGAGGGCGAAGCAGAGAAAGTACCTGCACAATACATTCACATAAATCAAAATGGAATTTGTTTGAGGACACAAACATCTGGGGAGTAAACAGCTGTTTCAATACCTAATCACAGATTGTGCTCTCTGTTGTACACGTTTTTAGTAAGGCACAATTAACTAAAAGGCTAGAGAGATGAAAGGATGCCAAGCTGATACCAGGCCTCAGTCACATGAGTGGAGATGTGGACATGCAATAAAGATCTGGCACTTCATATATTAAACTGATGAGAGGCTGTGTTCACCCCAGAAAGCTTCCAGAAATTTGGGCAAATGTCTGCTGTGAAGTTTTTAGTCAAACGAAATTGCAGGTCAGTTTAAAGCGCAAAATTGTGCAAGTAGTCCAAACTAAACCGTTCTTGAGATGCAGAAATGTTGTCACACACACAAAAATCAGACGATTGTGCCTCCAAACAAATTGCACTTACAAATGCTTGTGACATAAATGATGAAAACGGTAGGTGCAAAGTTGAGATTGAACAGTGTTACAGTTAAAATGATAAGCCAGCCATTCAGCTGACTCATTGGTGATTGCAGGTTTCATTACAGAAGAATTTCAAGGAGAAGACAGATGGCAGGGAGTCAGAAACAGGGGATGGAAATGCAAGATGTTGAGGACGACTTATGAGAAACAGACACATTTCTAATAACATTAGACTGGTTTTGGATTTACTTGATTACTCTGATCTGGTACCTGACAATAGCTTCATTCTCTTCCTGGATTTTAACAAGGCTTTTGATACAATTGAACATCAATTTATTTTCCACTCTTTGGAAAAATTTGACTTTGTCAAAATCTTATACACAAATGGCAATAGTTCTATTAAAATGATTAACGGCTCCACCCCGAGATTTGACCTGAAACGTGCTATTCGCCAAGGATGTCCTATTTCACCATATTTATTTTTACTTTGTACACAAATTCTTGCAACTAATATTTCAAACAGTGTTGTACAAGGAATCACCATCAGCCAGTTAGCTAACCCTACGGTGGCCCTGAGAGGCCAAACGGACTGCAACTTAAGAAAACACCAGCAGTAAGAAAAATGCTGCAAAAGCACACAAAACACAACGGAAATAGGAAAAACAAAACAGCATTTTTCTTATCGCTGGTGTTTTCTAAAGTTGCAGTCTGTTTGGCCTCTGAGGGCCACCGTACTAACCTGACAAAAAAAGAAGAGAAAAAAATGAATAAATAAAAAAAATCGAAATCACAAAAACCTTCTGATTTCTGTTGTGTTTTATTGTGTTGTATGAAAGGACTTATATTGCAAGGTAAAATCCCCAATATATAAACCAGAAATCCCAACAATAGCAAGTCATTTCACACTTGCTAGAATTCCAAAAACGTCCAAATCTTTTGCGTCTGTGTGAGTTTTTGATACAATTTTATATCAGCTTCAAAAGAAACAGAGCGATAAAGTTTTTCTCTTGAGTTCTGCATCTCCCTGCCCTTTTACAACATTTTTGTTTTGGTGGCTGAGTGGCAATTTAGAAAGCTAGCATGTGATTGACAGTTTCCAATTGGCTGAAAGAAAAGATTTAAATTAAGTTTGATAAAACCTTATCTGGTTTCATAATTTATGCTGCTAGTTTGGTGAGTTAAAGTTTATGACGCACTCATCTGATAATTCATCGAGATAACTTTTGACTTCTTTCCTTCTTTATTATTATTATTATTATTATTATTATTATTATTATTATTTAAAGGAACCTATTAAATCTTTTTTGTAATGAAAATCAATCAATAGTAATTGTCGATAGAATGAAAGTCAAAATGGAATTTCTTTACAGATTTGTCGTCAGCTCTTAAGGATTTGCGTATTACATGATTTATGACTCATTACATTTTTGTTATTGTTGGAGCTATTTGTTCTTTATTTATTTATTTTTGAAATTAGTTAAAGTTTGTTGTTAGTTTACTTATATTTTGGGGTTTATTTGTCGGTTAATATTTTGTTTTAAATGATTTGTTTGTTTGTTGTTATTTTGTTTCTATAAATAAAGAGACTGGTATAGGACCAGCATGCATTGGGGTGGGCCTATGGTTTTTTACCAGAGCAGGAGAAGCAGCAGGAAGGATCTTGTTATTGCTTGCCAAGATGGATAAATAAACCAAAACTCTCAACTAAAAGTTTGGACAATGGACTTCTTTTGCCTGCGTACGAAATATTACCTCAATGCAGCAGTGGCTTGTGGACTTTAAGTTGTGGGACGTTTGATCTTTCAAAAGTAAAGGAATTGCCACTACAAAAGTAAAAAACCTTCCCGTGGACAAAGGAATAATCCTTCATTAATGGATATAAGGATTTCAAGGATCACCGTCGAACTCGAATAAAAGTTATTGGATCGTCTGGTGAGTAATCCAGACGGATTTGATGTTGAGGCCTGGATCAACATGTCACTCGTTCGTCAAAGCTGGTGAGTGATAATATTGTTTAAGCCGTAAAGGAAAACGGTGAAGCTATTGGAGTTTAAAGACATAATTTCACTACAAAGACTGATGAACTGAGTTTTGACGTACTAAATTGGTGCAAAATTGGATCGCTAATTGAAACATGCCAACGCCCTCTGTGGAAATGTTTGTCCGCTGCAAAAGGCAGGTAAATGGATGTCATGCTTGTACTTTAGGCTATGGATTCTCAGTGTGCTGTGCATCTTTATAAAGTTTGAAATAATACAAGAGGACAATAAAAATGTCGGATATTAAGAGTAAACGAGAGGATGACACTGCGATGCAAGCAGAGAAAAGAAGCGTTAAATTTACGCCAAAAGGTTTGGATTTGTATATAAAGACATGCCAAGAAAAGCGCAGTTCAATGTGTAAGCAAGCATCTAAGTACATGGGGAAAATTTCCGCTTTAATGACCTCATATGAGAACGTTAAGGAAGTGTCTTCTGAATTTGGGAAGTTTATTAAATGCTATCAAGATGCAAACGCTTTGCAAGAATCCTTTTTAAGTTTGCCACTGCCAGAAGATGAAGTGAAAAGGCAAAATGCATATTTTCAGTCGAAGGTGACAGCATTCTCTGTTTTTATGGACAAAGTAAAGGTTTGGTTGCAGGAGGCGGGTGAGCCGTATACTGAACAAAGCAATACTGTTCGTAATGATAAAGCTGTTGAAAGTTTGGATGAAATAAAACCTGAAGACAGTGTCTCTAATATATCAAGTGTAAAACCACCTTCAAAAACCTTGTCACAGCAAAGTCGAATTTCATCAACATCTTCCGCATGCATTAAAGCTGCGGCTGACAAGGCAGCGCTCATGGAGCGACTCGCTGCATTAAAGAAAAAACATTCTATCGAAGCGCAAGAGGAAAAACTGAGAAAAGAAAAGGAGACATTATCCTTGGAAACAGAGCTGGCAGCCACTAATGCAAAGCTTCGTGTCTTAAAAATAAATTCAGCTTGTAGTTCTGAGCATTCTGATGGAATGAACTCTTATTTTGAAAGAGGGCACGTACAAGAAGCGCCTAGTTTAAATCCTTGTGCCGATACATTTGTTCCAACATCAAGAGATTACTCTGGTATAAATTCTGCATCTGAATCACAAGTAATCGTACCTAGACAAAGTCAAACCCAACATCAGGTTGATGATTCAGCTCAAGTGACGCAGCAAACACAGCCTCAGTCTCCTACTTTGACTGGGAATTGCACGAAGGAGATTGTAAATATTATGCAAAAACAAAATGACATCACTACTTTGCTTGTAAAACAAAATTTATCTTCTGTCCTCCCCGCCAGAAACATCCCTGTGTTTGATGGAGACCCTTTACAGTACAGATCATTTATGAATGCCTTTGAAAATGGAGTGGAAGCTAAAACTGATAACTGGAGCGACTGTTTGCATTTTTTAGAGCAGTTCACTAGGGGGCAGCCTAGGGATTTGGTGCATAGTTGTCAGCACTTACCTCCTGAGCAGGGCTATTCCACAGCCAAAGATCTTCTTGAAGAACATTTTGGGAACGAAAATAAAATTGCCTCTGCATATATGGAGAGGATTGTGAGTTGGGTACCTATTAAAAGTGAGGATGTGAAAGGTCTACAGTCATTCTCTCTTTTTCTTCAAGGATGTTCGAATCTAACACAGCAAGTTGTTTATATGAAGGAGTTGGATTTGCCCTCAAATATGAGAATGGTTGTTATGAAGCTTCCATACAAATTGAGGGAAAAATGGAGAGTTGTTGCCTATGAACTGCAGGAACAAAATGGTTACAGAGCAGTATTCACTGATCTGGTTGCCTTTATAATAAAACAGGTAAAAGTAGCATCAGATCCAGTGTTTGGCAACATCCAAGACTCACAATCTGGAAGCAGCTTTAAAGCTTCAAGTTCTACCAAGCAAAGAAAAAAGGGAAGTAGTTTTGCCACTAATGTCAGTACAGTGCCAGGAATCAAAGCTCAATCAACTGGAAGCAGAACAACTTCCGCCGTTCTGCATAGTTGTTTGTTTTGTTCACACAGCAATCATTTACTAGAGAATTGTAAGCAGTTTAAAGCTAAAACGCATCAGGATAAGTTGACTTTTATCAAGGAAAGGGGAATTTGTTTTGGTTGTTTAAAAGTTGGTCACACAAGCAAAGACTGTAGGAGTCGTTTGGATTGCGACGTGTGTCACCAAAGGCACCCAGGGGTTCTTCATATAGAGCGAAAGGATCCAGGTGCGTCTTCGGAACAAACTCAACAGAGGACAAACTCTAATGTCAACTTTTCAACTGCAACCACTCAGACATGTGGGTATATTGGGGCTGGTCATGAAGTTGATGCAATTTTTTCTATAGTTCCAGTTCAAGTTAAGAGCCAAAAGAGCAATAAAATTGTGCAAACCTATGCGTTTTTGGATCCTGGAAGTTCAGGTACATTCTGTACAGAAACTCTGGCAAAAAGACTGAATGTAAAAGGTAAAAAGACCAATATCTTTTTGAGAACAATGAGTCAAGATAAGATTGTTAGTACACAAGTTCTGTCTGGTTTGGAAGCAAATGATTTCATGCCATTGCCAGATGTTTTGACTCAAAAGACTATGCCAGTTTCTACAGTTAATATTCCCCAGCAAAGCGACATCGATCAGTGGCCTCATCTTAAACCTGTTAAACTTTACAACGTTAATGCAGAGGTGGAGCTACTGATAGGCACTGATGCTTCCAATGTTTTGGAGCCATGGAAGGTGATAAACAGTGTGGGAGGTGGACCTTATGCTGTAAAAACAAAAGTTGGCTGGGTCATAAATGGTCCCCTGCGCACTGGAAGTAACAGTGGAAATAAAACCAACTGCACTGCTGTAACAGCCAATAGGATTTCTGTTGAGCGTCTTGAAGAAACATGGTAAGTCACACAAACCACCTGCAACTCAACACCTCAAAGACTAAGGAACTGGTTGTGGACTTCGGGAGGTCCAGAGAAGGTCCACTGCCGGTTCAGATAGAGGGGGAGGAGGTGGAGGTGGTCAACAAGTACAAGTACCTCGGGCTGTGGGTGGACAATAAACTGGACTGGTCATGCAACACAGAGCACCTGTATAAAAAAGCCCAAAGCCGACTGTACTTCCTCAGGAGGCTGAGGTCTTTTAACATCTGCAGGAAGCTCCTGAGGATGTTTTACCAGTCGGTGGTTGCTGGAGTACTTTTCTATGCTGTGGTGTGCTGGGGGAGCAGCACAGCAAAGAAGGACTCATCCAGGCTGGAGAAACTGATCAGGAAGGCTAGCTCTGTGGTCGGCATGAAGCTGGACACTCTGGTGACAGTGGCAGAGAAAAGGACACTAAAGAAACTGCTGGACATTATGGACAATGCTGGGCATCCTCTGCACACGGCCATAAACAACCAGAAGAGTCTGTTCAGTGACAGGTTGCTTCTCCCCAAGACAAGAACTAACAGACTTAAAAACTCCTTTGTCCCACACGCCATCAGACTGTTTAACTCCTCTCTGGAGGGGAGAGGGAGGGGAGACAGGAGGACAAAGGAGGGGGGAACAACTAAGCTGTAGTGCCTCTTCACTCACTGTGCAATACTTTTGTTAATAGTCAACGGTGCAATAGACTCACAATACTTGAAATGTGCAATTTCCTTGTATTCTTATTCATTCTATTTCTCCCTTTGTATACTCTGTATTTATATGTGTGTATATGTCATAGTTCTGCTCACATTCTGTGACTTCTGTCGGTGCTGTGCTATGTGTGTCTAGTATATATATAAAAACAAAAAAAAACATGGTGACACTTCAAGGTCTGCACAGGAATGCAGGATGAAAGTGCATTTGTTTGGAGCTGTATCTTCACCAAGCTGTGCAAATTATGCTCTACAGAGAACTGCAGATGATAATGCACAACAGTTTCCAGCTGAAGTGGTTGATACAGTCAAAAGAAACTTTTATGTGGATGATTGTTTGAAATCTGTTGCTTCAGAAGAGGAGGCAGAGCACATGGTGAAGAGGCTGACAGATATCTGCGCTAAAGGAGGATTTAAGCTTTCAAAATGGATCAGCAACAGTCGCACAGTGCTCATGTCAATCCCAGAGGAAAGAAGAGCAAAGGAAATTAAGGATCTGGATTTGGACACAGATCAACTTCCAGTTGAGAGAGCACTGGGTTTACAGTGGTGCATAGCAACAGACAAGTTCCAGTTCAGAACCTCCCTGCAGGACCGTCCAACAACCAGAAGGGGCATTTTGTCTGTGGTCAGCTCACTGTATGATCCTTTGGGAATCTTGTCTCCCTTCAGTATGCCAGCTAAACTGTTGCTACAAGAGCTTTGCCGACAAAATTTGAAGTGGGATGAAGTTATTCCCCACTCTCTTTCCCAGCGGTGGCGTGATTGGCTGGAGGATCTCCAGCTGATTTCAAAGTTCAAAGTGGAACGTTGCATTAAACCAAATTGCTTTGGAAGACCAGATAGGGCACAACTTCATCATTTTTCTGATGCAAGTCAAGATGGGTATGGAACGGTGTCATATTTAAAGTTGGAAAAGAATAACGTCACGCATGTTGCTTTTATCCTGGGAAAGGCTAGAGTTGCTCCTCTCAAGCAAACTACAATTCCCAGGTTGGAATTGACGGCTGCAGTTCTTGCAGTTCGGGTGGACAGGCTTCTGCAAAAGGAGCTGCAGGTCAGGTTGGAAAAATCAGTTTTTTGGACTGATAGCACAACAGTACTGAAATACATCTCCAATGAAACCAGAAGATTCAATACTTTTGTTGCAAACAGAATTGCTGTCATTCGAGAAGCAACAGATGTGAATCAGTGGAGATACGTTTCTTCCAAGGAGAATCCTGCAGATGACGCATCCAGAGGCATGAGAGCTGGGGATTTCCTCAAATGTAGGAGATGGATAAAAGGGCCAGAATTTCTCTATAAGTCAGAAAAGGAATGGCCTAAACTGGATGTGGAGTACAGTGTAATTTCTGCAGATGACCCAGAGGTCAAAAGGGACCTGACAATGAATGCCATTGTGAGGGAATTACAAAATCCTACCAGCTATTTTATCCTCTACTTCTCGTCTTGGGCAAAACTTAAAATCTCTGTAGCCTGGCTTTTAAAGATGAAAGAGGTCTTGGTGTTGTTGGCACAGAAGAGGAAAGAGTTGCTTACTGCAGGTTTGAATAAGAATGATCCGGAAGGTCAGAAAGAAATGGATGATGAAGGACTCCAAACAGTTTTCTGTGAGGTTGAAGCTATAATGAACGACAGACCCATTACTAAAGTTTCAGATGACTCAAATGATCTTGAAGCACTGACACCCAATCACTTGTTGTTGCTGAAAAATAAACCAGTTTTTCCACCAGGACTGTTTCATCCAAGTGATTTGCATGTCAGGAAAAGGTGGAAACAGACGCTACAGCTCCAAGAGGATCATGGATGATGGCGAAAGTCTTAAATGTAAACCAGGATGCAAAAGGCTTGGTGCGTTCTGTGAGACTACAAACAAGGACCAGTGTTTTGGAAAGGCCAGTGACAAAACTTATTTTGCTACTGGAAGCCTCATCGTGAAGAAAATCCTCAATGAAAATTAAGGATTTGTTTAAGGGAATAGCTCCTCCTTTTGGGACTTTAAAGTAATTGTGATTGTATGCACAATTAGGGGCCGGAGTGTTGGAGCTATTTGTTCTTTATTTTTTTTTTGAAATTAGTTAAAGTTTGTTGTTAGTTTACTTATATTTTGGGGTTTATTTGTCGGTTAATATTTTGTTTTAAATGATTTGTTTGTTTGTTGTTATTTTGTTAAATTAGTTAGTAAGAGCTGTAGGGCCATTTTGTTTCTATAAATAAAGAGACTGGTATAGGACCAGCATGCATTGGGGTGGGCCTATGGTTTTTTACCAGAGCAGGAGAAGCAGCAGGAAGGATCTTGTTATTGCTTGCCAAGATGGATAAATAAACCAAAACTCTCAACTAAAATGTTTGGACAATGGACTTCTTTTGCCTGCGTACGAAATATTACCTCAATGCAGCAGTGGCTTGTGGACTTTAAGTTGTGGGACGTTTGATCTTTCAAAAGTAAAGGAATTGCCACTACAGTTATGATTTATAATGTATGCATAATTTATTATAAAAACCTGTATTGAATTAAGTAGCAGAATGAAACTTTTGCAAATAAATTAAGTTTCAAAATTGCAGCACAGACTTCTTATTCAGCTACTCAGCACCCTTACCGTAATCTCGGTAATAAAAGTAGCAACCTTATCCTTATGTCGTATGTGTATTTTGACTTTTGTTGCCACGATGCCAGATCTCTCTTGGGAATTAGATTTTTAATGAGATTTTTTTTTTTACCTGGATGAATAAAGGTTTAATAAAAACCAAATTCAAGGTGACTTTGGTAATTGCACTCAACAGACCAGCTTTTCTGACTTGACTTGACCTTTCAGGACTACACAGCCGGGGCTGAGCAGCCGCCTCCTTCTCAAAAATGCGTGTGCTTTTTTTCCAGCTCGCTCCCGGCTTGTAGGCCTATTACGTTACAGCGACGTGACAAAGACTGTCCAAATTCGTAGACTCCTCCAAATGCAGTCTACAAATGCGTCCTCCTTTTCCCCGAATTTGAAGGATGGGTCAAGTGATTGTAGGCCTACAAATGCGGCCTCAGGAGGATGCAGCCCATGAATTTGGACAGCCCCACATACAAGGCACCATCATTAATTCAAATTCATTTTAAGGCCAATTACGTCACAGCGACGCGACAAAGGCTGTCCCAATTCGAAGGCGGCTCAAAATGCAGCCCTCAAATGCATCCTTCATTTCCCTGAATTTTAAGGATGGGTATGTGTATCCTTCATGGCCCAACATATCCCAGACTTCGTAGCATGGCGGTGGGTGTGGATAATTTTGCCGGGAAAAAACGGCAGACGGCTGAAGCTTTCAAATATACTCCGCTCAATAGTCAACCTTAGTCTTACAGAGAATTTGATGTTTTTATGGATATCCACAAACACAACAAGCTGAAAGTCAGTGATGCTGCTCGGTTTGCAGTCCTGAATATCACGGCACAAGCAGGATTCACTGCACTGTTAATGTTAGCTATGTTATATTGCTGCCTCTGTTCGGTGATGTCGAACCAAACAGACTTTAACGTGTCTTTGAACGAGCTGGCGGTTCACTCGTTAAGCTGAAAGAAAGATGCTTTAATCACAGGAGTCACACATGTGTCCACTGAACCATCTGGGAACTCTTCTTGTTTAGCACTTGTAATAACACAAACACTAAATCCTCCTTCTCTTGTGCTGTTTGTAGCAGTGTATACACCTGAGACTGTCACCTGTCTGTCTGTCCTGCACTCTCTCTCTGTCTTTCTTTCTGATTGTGTAATAAAAGTATGAACATGTATTTATAAGTTACACTTGTGTTTGAATCCTGCAGCTTCTCACACATTTGATTTCCATGTGTGACAACTGCAGACAGACTGAGGGACCCACTGCTGCACATCATCTGTGAGGCTTTGCACCCCTGATGATCCACCAGGACAAACTCAGCAGTGTGTGAGGAAGCAGAGGAGGAAGAGCCAGCAGCAGCTGACAGATGGAGAGAATAGACAGACTGTTCCCTGTTTGTGAAGGACTGCTAGAAAAGTTTAAAATAACTAATTGTCTGTCCTGAATCAGTCTTATTAGGTAATGTTCAAATAATGTTATCATCCCAGTGTTTTCAGTGTGGGAGAAAGTACTCAGGGCCTTCAAGTTACACACTATGAAAGGCAGCAACAAGTGTAATATTCAGAAACAAAGTATGTATCAGCAGCAGAATGGAGCTAAAAATAAATGTTTGTTTCAGTTCTATGAAGCTTTGAGTATTTTGGATTAGTAGCACTGCTGTGTTTGTTGCATCACATTACTGTAATTGTTTATATGCTTTATATATTCTGAGGTAAGTTGATCTATAGTGTTACATCATATTCTATAAGGATGTTATGTGTTTGTATACTTTCTGCCCAGTTAGACCCATTTAGCAGAAGTCAGCCTGTTTAAGGCTCTGATATCTATTCTGTGTGACTTAAAGCAGTTATGACATGATCTGATTTTCTCACCCAATAAAGGAATATTTAATATGTCAGTCTACTCTTCATTTTATCAGAAACAGTTATCACAGCTCGTACATTTTCTTTTTACACATTAATGTAAGCATTGAGCCAACATATTAAAAGAACAATATTTGTCTCTTACATATAATACATATATAAACTGTGAGAGATACTTGTCTTTGAGTGAAGATTTAAGGTGATAGGAAATATAAATAACTGCAACTTGAATCTTTACTGAAGCTGTAATAACTAATATTGATTAATATAATACTAACTTTAATATTGGCCATATTATATTTACATTACCAAAGTGAGATGACTTTAGTCTCATGAACAACATTAGCTAATTGTTATTTACTAACTAATCCTAAAATGACTGTTCAGTACAACCATGAAGCCAAACAATCATGTTTTACAGTCCTCTGGTCTCAGCCTCAGATACTTATCGAATCACACAAAGCTCATGTTGACACAAACAAACAAATGAACAAAAGATTTTCTCCTTCATTTCTGTCAAACAAAGCTGTATGAAACGTTTCCAGCAGTTAGTATCATGGTTGCTGGGCAACCTGGGCAGCGCGACAGAGGCTGGACCGTCCCATTTCACAGGCCTCGCGCTTCTGGCCTTAGCGGTCTTTGAGTACGCGGCCCTTGTGGACCGTTAAGGCTGCGTACTTTAAGGCTGCAGAGTGCAGACCCTGAATTGGGATACAGCCACTGTCAAACCTAAAATGAGGATGTGGGCACACCTGAGTGAAATAAGTGGAAGCTGAATGAAGCTCCACCCCCTCATGTCACTCATCTGAGAGAAACGAGGAATCAGGCTGTTCCACTTCTTTATTAAAGACAGATGCACAGAGTGTGCAACAAGTCAATCTAGAGCATTTGCATTAAATTATTAGCAGCAAATGACTGCTTCTTACCCTTTTAATTCCCATGGAAACAGTAACAGTATAGTTTTTCACATACTGCTTCTGCATTTTGACTCAACTTTTGCTACATAAACATAGATGTAGTCAATATGTGATAATCTGAGGTTGTATTTACTCATTTTACAACCAGATCACTGATACTAACTCCTGAGCTGACTGTATGCTAACATGCGCCACAAATAAGGGTCATATTTGGATTTAAAACAATCATCGAGAAGCTTCCACTGAATGCTACTTTCCCCTGCATGACACTGAAACCATTAACACATACTAACCCTCCATACCCTGTAGAAAACTCACTTCCTTGGAATAACATTTCAACAAGGAAAGAGTTGAGAGCAAATGTCCTTCTCTTGAAGGACAATATTTGAACAAATCCAGTAACACAGCTCAAGAAAATATTACTCTAATGGAAGAAAAAGGCAGTAATTAATTAACAATATGTGTATCAGTAGTACAAAAAAGCTATTATGGGGCGACCGTGGCTCTGGGGATGCCTCCATCAGTGTGTGAATATGAGAGTGAATGAATAGTGGAATTGTAAAGCACTTTGGGTGCCTAGAAAAGTGCTATATAAATGCAATCCATCATTATTATATCAAAATGTAAAGGGAAAACAGTCTGATGAGCTGAATGGTGAGCTGAAACTGAAACAAAATAAAGCCTATCATTAGGAATTTAGGAGCAACTTTGTTGTAACGTGTTTGCTTTTTACAGCTTCAGTTCTTTTTTCACTCAGTAGGTGGCAGCAAACTACAAACAATGGTTGCATTTTACACTCGTCTGTTTTCATTAGAAGCAGAACCCAGAAGCACATCCAGGTTTAGGTCTACTGCTTGGTGCTACACAGAAACAGGCTGAACAGACTGAAACTTACATGAATTTGGATAAATCCAAGTAAGAACGTCACTTATGCTCTTCAGTTTTCTCAGAAATGGATTAAGCCTACACCTAAACCAACGGATATGTTGACTGACTTTTTCTCTTAGTCTGGAAATACTTAGTCAGCCCATTACGCAATTGAATTGATTATCATGACCCTCACTAATAGCCACTTACTAAGCTAAGAGTAATGTGCAAAACCCATTAGCCAAAGTAGTATAAATATTTTAACTTTTAGCAAATCCAGCAGGTTAATTAAGTGATTTCACATCATATGTTCAAACAGCTTATCAGTTTTTAATATATCCCATGTATGCATACTTAAGCTTTAAAAATAAAGAAAAGTGCAATGACCTGATAGATGTTTGCTGAAAATTGTGGTTTACATCAGCACCAGCATTAAAATACAAAGACCCTGTTTTGTGTGAGCTGCTCGATACCATGAAGCAAGACCTCTGAACATCTCAGTTCTTACACACACACACACAAGCGCAAGCAAACGGTGTTTTATATGCTGTTGTCTAAAATATTATAAAATAAACCGTCTCTTTTTATATGTGTGGGGGGGGGGCACTCAAAAAACAGAGGGGACAGGCTGGCACCAGAACACCACGGATGTGCCCCGAGATGAGTGTGAGAATGTGATTATCAACAAGCCCACCTGGACTTCAGTTAGGTCGCACGCTTGTCCAGAGTTCACTTTGTCTTCAAGCGTTTTAATTTAAAACATAAACTGAGGCCTACCCCAAGCTAAAAGAAGGCAGATTATGTTCTCAGATAAAGCAAGCAATGAGGGCGAAGCAGAGAAAGTACCTGCACAATACATTCACATAAATCAAAATTCAGTTAAAGTGATAAGCTAGCCATTCAGCTGACTCATTGGTGATTGCAATGATTGCAGGTTTCATTATAGAAGAATATCAAGGAGAAGACAGATGGCAGGGAGTCAGAAACAGGGGATGGAAATGCAAGATATTGAGGACAACTTATGAGCCCAGGCGTCAGGTGTGAACAACAACAATAACTGGGCTGTATTTAGGTGTACAGATCACATGACCATCAAAAGAGCAGTGTAGGAATGAGAGAAGATCAACAGGGGAGAACACAAAGAGGTTTATGGACACAAACTGGGAGAGGTGGCATGCTCAGCTGATCAGTAGAATACCACACTAGACTTTCTTCCAGGATGGTTGAGGACCCTGTTGTGGGGGCGAAGCTTGGGTCCAGTGTTCCCTCTAATTTTTCATGTGTCTGAGCGAACACACAAACTCTCTGAGCGGTCCCTTCGACCACTGTGAGCAACAGCAGGCGTGTGCACTGTGGTCACGTCAGCATTGAATCCATCCAAGTTACATGGTTTATTAAAATAATCAAATTACAACATTTAAATTTATGTTCGACTTTTTTTTAATTAACTCCTTTAGCCCACTTACAACAAAAATTCAATAAAAAATCTTGTTCATGACCTGTGTAGTATGTTAACACTATTGGAAGTAAAAGTAACTTGAACTCCAATTTTGAAAACACAACTTTCTTTTTTTAAAAAAAAAAAAAGAAAAAGAAAAAAGCTCTGACTTGTATTATGAGTATGAGTCTGTGGTCTGGGAGAGAGTCCTGTAACTCTCTGTCTGCAAAATACAGTATATAATGACCAATGTTGGGCAATTAATTATATAATTACGTCTTCAAAAAAGTAACTGATCTATGCAAACAAAGTTTTTTGCAGCTGTTTACTTAAAATGCAGCCAAGCCGTTTTTTTAAATAAACATTTCAAACTATTTACAGAACAATCAGCTGTTCTGCATCAAATTTGATGCCACACATTTGTGCCACTCCAAAAATAATTTATGTCCACTATGAGATAAAGGAGAACAACAGGAGATGTATCACTCCTGTAACACCTGTAACATTCAACAGTCGCCTCATTGTTCTGACACACACAACAAAACTATTGACTACACTACACAAGATTTGCGCTAAATGTCTCAAATCTCTCACATCTCAATGGTTTGGTTTTTGCTCACAGGCTTTTGAACGTTTTCCTTATAAAACGCAGTTTTTACTGTTTCTTCCCACAGTAAATATAAACAGTGATAGTATTCAGGAAGAAAAACAAACATTGCATATATTTTTAGCATAACTCTGGTTTTACGTGGCCTATCAACACAATTTAAAAACTAGTATGAAGTCCACACTTTTCCGTCAATTGATCTGTCTGTCCTGCTCACATCTCCAATGGTTGTACACGGTGTCATTAACGTGGTTTCACACCACATCAGCCACGCCACTTTGCTAGCTAAAACACCGGTTTTAGCCTTTGCTGCATTTTTAGGTAAAAGATTGCATGTAACTTTTGTTGTTTGCAAAACTTGTGGATACATTTTTAAATTAAAAATTTCTATTTGCATTTCAAGTTATGAAGATATTTTGTTAAAAATGTTTGTGGTGTTACAGTAAAAACGTAACTTTTTTTCTACTGGTCTGACATGGTCTGACATGGTTGCTGGCGACTTCAACCACACCAACTTAAAGACAGTCCTCCCCAGATTCCACCAATATCTCTCCTGCCACACCAGAGGAGACAAGACTTTAGACCATGTGTATTCCAACCTGGCTGGAGCCTACAAAGCCACACCCCTCCCCCACATTGGACAATCGGACCATCTCTCCCTGTT
>NW_024582654.1:769737-780946 GCF_018398535.1 Haplochromis burtoni | reverse complement strand
ATAGTCGACGTAATCGTGACTAGTCGACAAATCGTGGCAGCCCTAGTGCTGACGCAGTCAAAATCAAAGAAGTGACTGCAATACATACATAATTAATGTTAATTAATTATGTAATTACATGATTAATGTTATGTGTCTGGTGTTTAAGAGGCGGATGTCCACAATAAGGACAATGCTGGACAATACTTCCCACCCACTCCATGACGTGCTGGCTGGTCACTGGAGCACATTCAGTGAGAGACTGAGATGCACCACTGAACTACACAGGAAATCATTCCTGCCTGTGGCTCCCTGCACAACTCCTCCATCTAATGCACAGTACACAGTGCAACAGTTAAACCCTTCTGAACATGCTCTACAGTAAAATAACAAAGTTTTACAGGTAGAGTAAAATGTCAGTCTGTATATTTCACCTCTGCAATATTATGGATATTTGTAATTGAGCTTTTTGAAAATATTAGAGCTATTTCTTATATTTTGTAAACTTTGTAATATATTATATTATTTAATTTGGTTCAGTTTGTTACTGTTATTGTCTTGGAGCAACTGTAACCAAACAATTTCCTTAGGGATTAACAAAGTATTCTAATTCTAATTAAAACCAAGAAAGAGTGCAAGAGAGAGTTTGTTTTTTTTTTGTCAAGCATGTTGAATAAAACTTCTGGGTGAAATTTTAAGATAATTTAAAATGTCCTTTGCATTACTTTTGATAGTTGAATTTTTAGGCCTCAATTACAGCACCATGTGCCTATTTAGGCTCGTTTTTCATCAATTCATCCATCCATTCTCTTCTGCTTATCCTTAACAGGGGGCTGGAGCCTATCTCAGCTATCATAGGGTGAAAAGCTTCATAGATCTTGCTATTCTGTCACAGGACAAACACAGAAAGACAGACAACCGTTCACATTTAAGCGGGATTTACAGTCCCGCAAATGTGTCCGTCTGCATACGGACAAAGAGGGGGGGACGCATGGGGAGATCCGAGATGTGCTCCTGTGCAGTCCTCCAAGATCCTGAGTGTGGGTTGCTGAAGTAGATGACGTAATTGATTGCTAAATGTTGAGTGGCTGACAAGTGGGCCGAAACAGAGAAGGTAGCTATAGCGGAGTTCACTGGGAAAAGGCATGAAAGGTTCACATAGTGGCTACAGTGACACTTTTTACTGTTTCTAAACTCTTGGTTTCACTTCAGCTCTTTGTATGATACAACTTCACTCTTCTCTCCACCTAGCTGACCAACAACTGCGGCCCACAGACCGATTGGTCAGCAGATGGAGTCGACCTGGTCGACGACCTTACTGTGAGGTAACAGTTCTAACCCACCGTGCCATCGTGTTTCATTTCTTCTATACCATCCCAGCTCACAGCAAATACTAACAAATACCAGCCCTTCAGACTTCGAACCCTAATTAAAAGCAGAGATTAGCCAGTGTATTTTAAGTTTGGATAAACAACACCACCAATCCTACAGGGACAGCAAAAACACTGGAGCATCTTTTAGCCTGCGTTCAGTTTGTTTTGTCCCTCTGTGCAATCAAATCAAATCAAATGAGAGCAGAATTACATTGTTGCTGCAGTAACACAAAGCTAGAAATGCTCCCTTCAGACATTTTCAATCTGCATTACGCAATATCAGTGATGATGGCCTCATTTTACTGCTTAAATTCTCTTGTATGGCTGATTTAGGAATCGTTCCTAAGAGATATGACCTTTATAGATAAAATCTAAAGTAAATAATCTCCCAGTTTATTAAATGTACAGATTCAGAAGCTTTGGTTTCTTGTAAACAAACCCATAAATGGGCTGGAGCTGCCCTCGTTGCTCACATAATGTTGGATAAAAGCAAGAAAATGTGAAAGGATTGTAAGGGGCACAGAAAAAGGGGCAAAAATGTATGCTGGTGAAACATAATGATCATCATTACATAATAACAAACAACCCCAGGTCCATAGTCACACCCTTGCTTTACACTTTGGTGTCCAGACAGTTTCATTAGTTACTTGTTACTTTCTGCTGACATATGAGAAAAATAGAGGGTTGTTTAACTAATGGAAGTGGTAGAAAAAGGGAAGGACCAACCTGTAGTTGCTTCCCTGTTATTGATTTTCATTTGGAAACAGAGGCAATCTGCTTTAAGAGTAGGGTCCATCTACTTCAGCTCCAATTACAATTCACAACCATCTATAAAGCACTGGCAGATCCTGTACATCTGGCTTATTTCCAATATCAGCGCTAACCTTTCTCACAGAAGTAAAGAAGATAAGAGAGTTAACACAAATGGATCACAAACCCCCAAAACCACATTGGGTTGTGAGGGGACCAAAAACAGTGACACATTCACACAATTCTCTGCGTGTTTGACTGTAATAATTAATAATTAAGCATTAAGAGAGAGACATAGGTGAAGGCTGACTAGATGAACGTCAGTTTGCAGTGCTAATGGAAACAAGTTAAGCTTATAGCTTATATATAGCTGGCTGTGGTGCAAACTGAACATTACTCTAACATTCGCTCTGGAATTCAAAGTGATATTGAGGAGGGGTTATGGATGCCGGGAGGCAGGGGGAAAAAAACACGTGCTAAGAATGACTCATCTTTACTTCTTAATGCCCTTGCAAGACATTCATGGACTCTTCCAGCATTTTAAGTGGTTGCCAGATCCTTAATTATCACCAGCCACTTTATGAAGGAATAACACGAGAAAATTCAAGCAGATTGTTCATTAAGCTGCCAAAATTCCTGCAGGGATAGAGAACTTCTGCAGCTAAAACTAAAGTTAAATGGTTAAGTGCAACTTACTAAAACAGAGCTGGACATGCAATAATGAAATGTCAGATTTTGATGTCACCTTTGCATAAGTGTGACCATCCTAATGAAACTTTATGTCAGTGTTTACATTGATAAAATTTAAATTAGTCAATTTATCTACTGGGCTAGTTAGGAGTCAAAGAAATCTGTTTCTGTTTGCTCACCTTCCTTCACCTTAAAGTAATAAACTGAATAATCTGTGTGTAATAATGTTATTATGTACATTAAACTATTTGTACAACCGCGATGATTAAATAAAGATAATCGAATGAACATGAATAAAACACAATTTCTGGATTTAACCTGCATTACACAAATGATACGATGTATTATTAGGAATTATAATAAGTAAAAGAATTAGCATCTATCAGCGGCGCCGGATTTTCTGTCGGCGTATTATTTACTCACGTCATCGTACCTTTAACTGGATCCAACGCCCTGCACCACGATGCTGTTTGTTAGTCAGAGCCCCCGGTGTATTGTTTTAATGCCAAATTGAGGAATGAATGTCTCGGCATTGTCTTATTTAAAAGGCAGGTGTTATAACAGGTTATGCTTTGGGACGATACATGGGGCCTTATGGGAAAATGTCTTTCCGCAGACGTAACCAGCTAGCTAGTATCCAGACAATTCCAAACCGAAAGCCATTGGAAAAACACACCCAATTTAATTCTACATTTCCCAACACAAAGTAGTGATTAGAAACTCTTAAATTCCTAATAATTATAATATTTTAGTAAATGTGGAAAGTGTGCTATCGAACAATACAGTTTCTTTCAGTTTGATCACACATATATCCAATCTGAAGCTGTGCCCCATATGTAGGTGGAATTTAGCTAGTGTACAAGGAAAATCAGTGATTTCCATTCAAATTACAGTTCAAAGACCATTTATCTTTGTTCAGTGATATATGCCGAATTCCATAGTAGATTGTGTATTTTTGCAATATGGCTTAAGTTATATGCTACAAAATACACATGACCCTACAGCAGGTGGTATATATTGAAACACCAGTGTTTTCAATGATCTTTGGAATGATGTCTTGGCGATGATACTGGATGCTTAGGGTCTTGAGTTAGCAGACACTGTTGCAGCGCAAATGAACTTACTACCAAGGCTGACATTAATTTTTGAACCAGAAACTTACCGAGAAGAGCATTGAGTAGATATTTAAGGTAAATTTGATGAAGTAGTAGAAGTAGTTGGTTTTCCTTAGTTCACTGTAGGAAGGCATGGTTGCTTGCGATAATAAAGCTAGCTTAAAAAAAAGCTAACTAGCTATCTCTCGTTTAGTTCGAGCGATATAAAAAAAATAATGAAAAATAAAATATTCTTGAAGAAATACAAAACAAAAACTTTTAGGAGACCTAGTTGTGTTTTAATAACGTAGCACCTCTCATTTCTCATATATTATTGTAGCTCACCACCGAAACAAAACCACTTCCGTGCGGCCGGCCAGTCCACGCTTTGTTTTGACTACATTCTTAAAGGGGCAGTGCACACAACCTCATTTAGTTCAACTCAGCAGCCAGCTACTGTACACCTGTAACAGCATTTGTTGCTTAGTTCAAGTTCTTGCACTTATTTATAGATATGTATTTTTGTAGCGTTTATGGGAAAAACATAGCAATGCAAAGCAAGACAGTCTGTATTTTAATTTAAAGGTGCTCATGGCTCCCTGAGGTAGCATAATGCCCTCAAAATGCTGACAAAAGTCTGTCTGAAAGAGTAGGATTCTAAAAAAATAAGAATAAAATAAAATAACCACCCTCAAAAAACAACTAAATAAATAAATGCGTGAAAAATGTTTGTAAATGAATTGGTTTTGGATTAAAAAATTAATAAATAAAATTAGAATATAGGCAGTAGGGACTGTTACAAGCAGTGCGCAATCAATGTGCAGTTTATTAGTTACACCATTTCAGCTGGCAGTTAACACAAATATCTAATCAGCCAGTCATGTGGCAGCAACTCAGGACATTTAGACATGTAGTCATAGTCATGACGACTTGTTGAAGTTGTGGAATGCAGATAAAAGGTGGTTTATGGGCCTTTTTGCTGCTAATAATGTCCATTGAGTGGACTTTTAACATCCAAAGAGGGTGGCAAATGGGTTGATATGAGTATTTCAGAGACTTGATCTGCTGGGATTTTCCCACACAACCATCTCTGGGGTTTACAGTGAACGGTTAAAAAAGCCAAAATATTCGATGAGCAGCAGTTTTAAGGGCAAAAATGCCTTGTTGATTTCAGAGGTCAGAGAAGAATGGGAAGACTGTTTCAAGCTGATAGAACCACTTATTATTTGATCCAAATTTGTTGTTGCTCTATAAGAGCATCTCTGACAGCACGTCAAACTTTGAAGCAGGTGGGTCTCAGCCGCAGAAGACCACACTGGCTAAACTCCTTTCAGCTAAAAACAGGAAACTCAGGCTACAGTTCTCACCAGAACTGGAAATAGAACATTGGAAAAAAAATTCCTCATCTGCTAAGTCTCATTTTCTGGTGTAACATTTGGATGGTAGAGTCAGAAATTGGTAAATTGGGGTAAACAACATGAGAGCTGCTTCTAATGATGGTGGTACAATGATGAGGTATTTTTCTTGTCACACTCAGGGCCTCTTAGTACTAAAAGAGCATTATTTAAACACCAAAGCCTGTCTGAGTCTTGTTTCTTAACCATGTCCATTCCTTTATGGCTACAGTGTACTTATCTTCTGATGGTGCTTCTAGCAAGATAATGCACCAGGTCACACATTATCAAACCCTCTCAAACTGGCTTCTTGAACATGACAATGAGTTAATTGTTCTCAAATGGTCTCCACAGTGATCAGATCCCAAACTAATTGAGCATCTTTGCGATATGATAAAATGGAAGATCTGCATCATGGATATTTAACCAATAGCAGCAGCTGCTTAATGCTATTGTGGCAATATTGATCAAAATCTAGACAGAATCTTCCCACATAGATTTCCACTTTTTATGCATCAATGCCAAGCAGAATTACATGCTTCTGTTCTGAAGGCAAACAGGGAGCTAAACCCAGTATTAGCAAGAAGTAACTGATAAAGTGGCCATGAGTGTATGTTGCATTTCTTTTAAATGATAAAAAAATTATTTAATAAATGAAAGATATTGAAATGAACGTGTGTCTATGTATGTAAAAGAAATGGGAACGTGTGTGCAAACAGTTCAGGGAAGAAACAAGCTGCTGTGAGTATTTGTAATGCCTTGAAATGACTCGCAGCTAATCCCAGCTCTTGCTTTACATTGCGTCATTTGTTGCCTCCACTTGTTACTTGTTGGTCATGCTGTTTTTGGCTTGCTTTTATGTAATTGCTTACGCATTCACAAATAGATTAAAGGTATATTATCACAGCCATTTCTTTTTCTGAGATTATCACCTTTAATAGATGTTTTATCTCTGTCTTTTATTTTTTCAGTTCTTTATTAGCGGGACAATCATATAGCTGTGTTGGATTTTTAGATGATGTGCAGCCTCACCTGCTGTGTACGCACCGCTTTGTATGTTCCACAGTAAGGCCTCAGCTTGCATGAGTCATACTAATTTTAAATGTAATCAATTATTGCAATCCTTGTGCCATAATGGCACCGGTTCTGACATAAACGGTAGTAACCAGACCAAAAAGCAGCGCACATTTCGGTGTTTTATTTCGGTGCTTTTTTTTCCTGAGATTGTCACGGCTGGCGGAGTGAGCCGTGTGGTGTGGAGGAAAGGGAGGACCCAAAATGCAGCAGTGACTGATGATACGAGTGATGTTTATTCACAAAGTGACAATGGCAGAAGCAGGCAGTGAGGCATGACAAACAACTGAAGAAACCTAAACTGGGAGAACTAACTGACAAACCTGAGACCATACAAAAAGGGGTGCGGGGCAGAGAGACGCAGAGACAGGAACACCATAGAACGCAGAGATACACGGAAGAATGCAGACTTACACGGAGTAACACAGACGAGCCGACAAGGAGCACAGGCAGACACCAACTATAAATACACACACCAGGTAATCAGGAAATGGCACACAGGAGGGGACACAGCTGGAACTAATGGGCATAACGAGACACAGACCTACAAAGTAAAACAGGAAACACCCAAACTGTTTTACAGCACAACACGGGGACATGAAGGATAGGCACAGGTAGGGCTGACAAAACATCAAACTAGAGATTCAACCCTAAATTAATACAAATCAGAATAAACACAAAATGCTGGGTCAACGACCCAGGACCATGACAGTACCCCCCCAACAAGGGCTGGCTCCAGACAGCCCAAAACAAAAACAAACGACCAACCCAGGGCGGGCGGCGGGGGCCCAGGACGGAGGGACCAACCCCGAACAAAACAAGCTCCAGCGAACCGCGAGGATTGTCCAAAACAAAAACACACATGCCGGAGTACAAGAACAAAAACACAGTTCAGGAGGCCGGCCCGGAGGCTGACAGCTCAGAAGTCCAGGACAGTTCATCTTCTGAGGCCGGCCACGTCGGCGACACAGCTCCGAAAGCTGACCGAACGAAAGGCAGCGGTGGCGGAGCGGAGGCAGTTCAGGGGGCCGACCGTGCACACGGCAGCGGCGGCGACAGGGAAACCGTTCAGGGGGCCGACCGTGCGGACAGCAACGGCGGCGATAACACAAGTCTGGAGGCCGACCGCGCGGAAGGCAACGGCGGCGTCTAGGAGGTCGTCCATATCGACGTTGACGCTCCACCAGCGGCCCGACAGACGACCGCTGATGTCGAGGCGGCAGTCCGGGACCCGAAGGTGGCGTGGCCTTCGCAGCACCAGACGAGACCGAAGCAGAGGCTGGACCAGGCGCGGCTGAAGCAGAGGCTGGACCAGCGAAGCTGAAGCTGAAGCGGAGGCTGGACCAGACGAAGCTGAAGCTGAAGCGGAGGCTGGACCAGACGAGGCTGAAGCTGAAGCGGAGGCTGGACCAGACGAGGCTGAAGCTGAAGCGGAGGCTGGACCAGACGAGGCTGAAGCTGGACCAGGCGATGCTGAAGCTGGAGCAGATGCTGGACCAGGCGATGAGGATGCTGGAGCAGATGCTGGACCGGGCGAAGCCGATGATGCTGAAGCTGGACCAGACGAAGCCGATGATGCTGAAGCCGGACCGGGCGACGGCGTGGGTGAAGCTGAAGCCGGACCAGGCGAAGCAGAAGCCGGACCAGGCGATGCTGAAGACACGAAGGCTGGAGCCGGACCAGGCGAGGATGAAGCAGTGGCTGGACCAGGCGACGGTGTGGGTGAAGACAGGGAGGCTGCAGCTGGCGTGGGTGAAGACACGAAGGCTGCACCAGATGAGGACGAAGCTGAAGTGGATGAGGAGGCCGGACCGGGCGACGCTGAAGCTGAAGCTGGACCGGGCGAGGATGAAGGCTCGGAGGCTGCAGCGGGCGAGGATGATGAGGCTGCAGCAGGCGACGGCGTGGAAGCCGGAGACTGTAGCGCTGCAGGCGTGGAAGAAGCTGCTGTTGCCCGCGGCGTGGATGAAGCTGCAGCTGGCGAGGATGATGAGGCTTGGGGCTGGACGGGCTCCTCGGGCCCTCCAGCTGACGACACAGGAAGCTGGGCGGGCTCCTCGGGCCCTCCAGCTGACGAGGCAGGAAGCTGGGCGGGCTCCTCGGGCCCTCCAGCTGACGAGGCAGGAAGCTGGGCGGGCTCCTCGGGCCCTCCAGCTAAAACAGTCTCAGAACCAGTGGGCACCGGGGCCCCTGGAATACACAGGTCAGAACCAGGAGGCGCACGGGCCTCTGGCAGGCACAGTTCAGAACCAGGAGGCGCACGGGCCTCTGGCAGGCACAGTTCAGAACCAGCAGGCGCACGGGCCTCTGGCAGGAACAGATCAGAACCAGCAGGCGCACGGGCCTCTGGCAAACACAAGGCAGACTGCAGCTGCACAGAGCATTGACCCAGCTCAGGCAGCGACAGCTGGATGCAGTCCTCAGCCGGCTTCATAATCTCCAGGGGTCCAGAGTCGGCCAGGGGCTGGGACCCAGCCTCTGGGGAGGCCCTGGAGTGCGTCACAGTCCCTGGGCTGGCCAGCTGTTGCGGACTGACAACTGCGTTATGTGGTGTGTCTCTCTGCTTGACATGAACAGGTGTAAAACAGCGCTTTTCCGGTTGGATGGACTCGACTTGTAGTACAGGCGGAGCTGGTTGAGATGATGGCTGAATAGGTGGCTGGGTAGATAATAAAGCTGATGAGTCTCTTTCCAACTGAGCTATTGAGTGTAACCAAGTGTCTATTAGGTCTGGCTGTGACTGTAACGGAGGTGACGGTTGAGTGGCTAACAGAGCTAGTGGCTGCTGGGCGGCTAACTGAGCTACCTGCTGGGCAGCTGGCTCAACAAACACAGCCCCGGAATAAACAGTCATTCGAGCTGGCGAAACAGACGGAGTGTCTTTTCCACTCACCACAGCCGGCAGTTCCGAAGTCCTAATCTCCGGCTGTGGGGCGACGCGCCGACGGCGCGATCGTCGCTTCCTCCCGGGCAAAACCTCCGGCGGGCCGGGCAAAACCTCCGGCGGGCCGGGCAAAACCTCCGGCGGGCCGGGCAAAACCTCCGGCGGGCCGGGCAAAATCTTCACCGCCGGGCTGGGTTGGGAAGCGGTAGCGGCTGGTGGGTGAAGGTGCAGCTCGTGAAGGATGAAGTCCTGTGCGAGCGGGTGAAGAGAGTCCAGCAGCCAGGAGTGAGCAGAGATTAGCTGCTGTAGCCTGGCTTCTACAGCGCGGAGACACTCTTCCCCCTCATGCTCGAGCCATAGGTTAACCAACCTGGAAACAGAGTCAATTAGGTCCTCCCGAAGCTCCTCGGGAGGTGCGGATGCCGCTGGGTCCATGTTGGTCGGCTCGTACTGTCACGGCTGGCGGAGTGAGCCGTGTGGTGTGGAGGAAAGGGAGGACCCAAAATGCAGCAGTGACTGATGATACGAGTGATGTTTATTCACAAAGTGACAATGGCAGAAGCAGGCAGTGAGGCATGACAAACAACTGAAGAAACCTAAACTGGGAGAACTAATGACAAACCTGAGACCATACAAAAGGGGTGCGGGGCAGAGAGACGCAGAGACAGGAACACCATAGAACGCAGAGATACACGGAAGAATGCAGACTTACACGGAGTAACACAGACGAGCCGACAAGGAGCACAGGCAGACACCAACTATAAATACACACACCAGGTAATCAGGAAATGGCACACAGGAGGGGACACAGCTGGAACTAATGGGCATAACGAGACACAGACCTACAAAGTAAAACAGGAAACACCCAAACTGTTTTACAGCACAACACGGGGACATGAAGGATAGGCACAGGTAGGGCTGACAAAACATCAAACTAGAGATTCAACCCTAAATTAATACAAATCAGAATAAACACAAAATGCTGGGTCAACGACCCAGGACCATGACAGAGATGTCACACACTTTGGATTCTAGCCAATCATTTTACCTTTGCAAGCGTAGTAGGCGGGCCCAGGTACGTACGTTCTTTTAGAGCAGAGCTACAGATTAAAAATGCCCAAGGCGAAGCGGTCAAAGTCTGGCTGTACTTCACAGCAAAAGATGCAAACTCAGCAGCCTGCAACAAGTGCTTTAAGCTGATACTGTGATACTGTCAAAGGAGGTAACACCTCAGAATCTGATGAAACACCTGGCGACGCATAGCGTTTTTTTAAAAGCCGAGAAATGCGCCGTATTTGATAGCTTGCTGCGAGACCTCACACCGAGCACATCTACTGCGGGTGGGTTGGCCTGTTATCGACCCGGAGTTAGCAACATCCCCCAAAAACCCGAAGAGGAGAGTCCTGGCCCCTAGCCCTGCCAGTGTAGCAGAAATGATGAGGATGATGATGGCAGCAGCAGCCGTTCTTCTCTGCGTGAGTAGCTTAATGTTGTTCGTGTGTAATTTACGTTGAGTAGGCTAACCACGTTATTACATTAATGCATGTAAGGTGAACTAGCAAACACCATCGTAGTTACATGCGGCTGTCTTCTTGTTTGATGGCAGATACTCCCTTCACCCTGGCCAAAAAGGCTAAAATGACCAAAGAAAAAGTGGAAACAGTTAAACATGAGAGGTTTTGGACAAAGTTTGTGTTTTTTCCATTGTTTAAGCACTGCTTCCAGCCAAGAGTGATACCATATATGCCCTATAGCTGCAGAAAAGGCTAACATTGTTATCTTTTTACAAAAAAACAGCTGAAACATAGAGGTTTTTGGACAAAGTGTGTGTTCTCCATTCTTTAAGCACCGGTTCGAGCACCGTTTAAGCACCGGCACCGTTTCAAAAGTACCGGTTTGGTACTGGTATCGGATAAAACCTAAACGATACCCATCCCTACTGCTCATATGAGTAGTACTGTTCCATGCGCC
>NW_024582654.1:724865-745664 GCF_018398535.1 Haplochromis burtoni | reverse complement strand
TATTTTAGAAATGAAATCTTGATGTCATGTCAATAATAGTTTTATTTTAATAAATAGGAATAATTTTTTTCGAACTTTCTATGAATAGTACACCTTTAACGCAAGCCTTCAAAGGCTCATGCTGTACACTACAGTATTGTAACTCTACAAAAAAGACAAATAATATTCTAGTATGGAGATTAGGGTGAGCTACTGCTACAAGTGAACATGAAGGGGGGAACATGAAGTAAATTGAAATGCATTGTCAGATATTGTATCCTGGTAGGTGGAGAAAGTAAGAAAGCGAAGACAGGAGAGAAAAATGAAATGTTATTTTCAAAGGTAAGGATCGCTCAACAAGTGACTTTTGATAAAATGGAAATTTAAAGATTACTTATAATGTCCTAATTAAGTTTGGAGTTTTTAAATGAGATAACTGGATATATACATGATGTGTTGCTTAATTGTGTTCTTGAATTATACCAATTTTTGTGTTATTCAAGGTTTGCATGGAAAACTGGGGATATTTAGGGCAGGATAAACTGGTTAGTGTCATATGTCATGTAGACTGAGGACCCCAAATGCAGCGTCATGAACAAATGTTAAACGAAAACAAGCTTTTATTTAATATAAATCAAAAATCCAGTAGGAAAAGCGGGAACATGGGGTAAAACACTGGGAGCTAGGAAAGCTACAGGAGCACTACACACCACAGGATGTAAAGTAACAGAAACTGGAACTTTTATAATTGTAGCGTCTTTACAATATAACGTGTCTTGAGGGAACTGTTGTTGTGATTTGGTGCTATTTAAATGAATTGAGTTGAATTGGAAGCTGGAAACAGGCTGCGGGAAACCGGATGACACGACAAATGGCAATTAGAGACTCAGACAATTTATACACACAGCAATGAGGCAAGGGGCAAACAGGTGGGAGACACAGCAGGACACAGCAGGAACAAATCATGGCTAATGTGACTATAGAAGTTAAACTCAGCACAAGAGAGCAACAGTGTAATGTCCACGGATACTTTAGAAGGGCCTTCTAGGGAATAGAGGACAACTTGTTCAGGGGGAATTAACTGATTAAAGACTTTGTGAAATATGGCCTCTAGAACTACCATGGGGCAAAGCCTCAAGGAGTAGTCCTGACCTGATACCACTAGAATAAAATACTAATTTCTTTAGAATGTATAGCTAATAAACGACTGAAGGCAGTCAAAATACAAATAACCTCTTTTTTTCTTAATAAGGCAATAAAAAAAATGGTCCCTAGTGGGGATAAATACCCAGCTAGGTGCTGAGTAGTTAGCATTCACACAGAGTGAGCATTCAAGAAAGCAATGAAAGGAGCAGTGGTAATAAAGGTTGAAAATACTGGAGTATCAAAGTTGTGAATACATTCATAAGAATGCAGTATTATTGTGGTAATCACTATATTTCTATTATAGTAAGACCTGGTGGCCTCGAATTTCTGGCTTTAAATGAAGAGATGAGTCTTATCACATTTGGAAGGTACAGACTGTTCATGGAATTATATTTGATGTCTATAAGACAAGCTCAGAGATAGTCAAGTCATACAAGCATCTTATTGAGTGAATAACTGCATGCTGCAGCAGCTCAAAGAACTTTCCTCAGTAAAAAAGAAAACTGAATATAAACGAAAAGAAAATCCTCTAAATAATTTAAAGCAGGAGTAAATACTGTATTATATTATGAATCAAAAAATGTTAAAATCAATTCAGTAATGTAAATATGGCTCGTAATATGAAGACCGTTGAGAGTAAGAGTAAGACTAGAGAAGCACTGTATAAATGCCAGAAGCTTAACATATTTATCACAGCTACAACATTTTTGGCACTAAAGACTCCCTCATTCCAGTGATAGGAGTGATGGTTCATTCATGTCACACTCTCCAGTCTTTCAGTACCATAAATTGTTCGATGGCAACCTGCAAAGAAGTCCTCTTAATGAGTTCCTTCATTCTTTCACATTACTTTTCTTGACAGACCTAAAGACACATCTTTCTGGATAGATATAAACACAGGACAATGCCCACATCTGTCTCATTGTCATTAGACGCTGTATTGGTAAATTATCTTAGCAATATATATGTGATCATCTCATAATACGATATGATATGATATGTTATGATATGATGTGATCATATATAAGGACTGTAAGAAGAGCCTTGTGAAAAGAATGACAGGACTGCAGATTTTTCATTTATATCCTGTGAAGCAATCAATCTTCAATCAAACCACTCCAGTCCAGAATCCAAGACCACAAGAGGGGGTAGAGGACCTGGGTGTTCATTATGGCACCCCATCACTCTACACTACAAGCACTACAAAAAGTCATTTTTAGCAGCACCTTCTTAATGTAACCCAGAACCAAGAAGTAATAAATTTAACAATACCGTAAAAATACATGAGTGTTAAGAGAGACACAACTTATGCACTAAGTAATTTTATGTAATGCATAAATTTGAGGGCATTTGAAACGAAGTCAAACAATGTTTCCTTATCTTACATGTGTCTGGTGTCTGGTGTCTGTCTTTTATTTTTAAATTGCACCAACAATGCCAAAAAAGATTGTATATATTATTATTTTGTACATCATAACTGTAACTGTCCATGAAGGAATTATAGTAAAATTACATTAAATTAAGTATTTAGGCGTAGTAATCAAGTCACCTGGATTCATCGTAATCATAATTACACAGCCAGCATGTTGGACGGGAGCGCAGAAGCTCTCTTCAAAAGCTGGTGTGCAGCCGCTCAGTCAGAGTAGAGGAGCAGCAGGAGGACAGCACACAGACACGGAGAGAGACACAGACGGAGCTGAGCTGTTACCATTGCCAGACTCGTTCTGGTGCGCGTAAAAGACGCCTTTCTGTTTTTACGCACAGCAAAAAAAAAAAAAGGAAAAAAAAGAAAAAAGGGGGGAAACGTGCAAAGATTGATATGGAAGTTTCGACATCAAATACTTTTTCTGGTTCGTTGACTTTATTATTTGTAGGAGAGCGGACTCTCCGCAGACTACAACTGTACACTTAGAAACGAGCGTGACGCTTTCGGAAACTTTCCAACATTCACTTGCGTTTGGAATCGTTAACTTAGTCGTGTAATTAATTGGGGTTATTTCCGCTGGTTTAGTGACATTTTCGCTTCTAAACAGTAAAATGGATCCTTTATTCAGTACTACCAATGCGCCAAATTGGACCAGCAGCTCCAATGATACCAATAACGGGACCATTTACAGGAACCAGTTTGTGCAGCCGGTCTGGAAAATCGTCCTCTGGGCCATTGCCTACAGCTGTATAGTTATCGTGTCCGTTGTAGGTAACATCACAGTCATCTGGATTATTGTGGCGCACAAACGCATGAGGACTGTCACCAATTATTTTCTCCTGAACCTAGCGTTCGCCGAAGCGTCCATGTCTGCATTCAACACGGTGATCAACTTCACCTACGGGATGCACAACGAGTGGTACTTTGGACTCGACTACTGCCGCTTCCACAACTTCTTTCCGATCGCGGCTGTGTTTGCCAGCATCTATTCAATGACTGCCATCGCTCTGGACAGGTAAGCTTCTGTTTTCACAGCCAGCCTGCTTTCAGAATACACGAGAAATGATCAGTGTGCCCCAAGTGTTTGGTATTGGAAAACAACCGTAAACACCCGAGACCGTCTAATGTAATTTGCCCATTCACGGTACAGTTTATGTTTCAAAATTCCACGAAAGCTTAGAGTACATCCATACATATCGATCATTATGAAAACAGACTACTATTGATTTCTAAGAGCGTATAGGTGTGGTTAAAAAAAGAGGTGCAAATGCTTTCACATTGTTTTTGTTTGGTTAAATATTACTGACTCTTTGGGGAAAAAAAGGTTTTAAATTACATAAGAAACTTCATTCACTAGTTGGTGTAAAAGTACTATTGACAGTATTTGTTTTCCTTCGCTGCCTCCTTTGTTTGCATATGGCGAAACAACGCGTGACGCACAGGAAGCGCAATAAACAGCCATGGTTAATGGTTCATTGCCTTCTGGCTCAAACCCTTGTCAAATAAGAAAAAAAGGAAAGCAAGCTGTTGTTAAAAGTTTTGTGCATTCATTTTATGTCTTCATGTATACTCCTGTTACTGAAAATATAGCATTTGGGGGAAAATATTTCTTCATTTCTAAGTCTTTGCTCACTCTTAATGAGCAACCTTGTGTAGGAACACACACACAGCATAATAATCCTGAATGAAAATGAATGCATAGAAAGCCCTGCTCTATTTGAGTAGGTGTTTGTGTGAGTGATAAATGTGTGTTGTTGTCCTTGTGTGTTGTGTTGTATATATAAATCTGTGAAGTATCTATCAATATTTCCATGTAGGTAAATATCTCTGTGTGCAGGAAGGAGTGTGTGAAGATATGTGCATTGCTCAGTTTGAAACACATTTATATGTGTTATGTGTAAGTGTGGGTGGGTGTACATTTGAGACGTCCATTTTCCTGCTTAACCACATAAAGCTGTGTTTGCAGCTCTGTATTTTCTGCATCTCAGGACATGTTAGCCACTAATTGTCTCACTGTGGAACACCATTAATCTGAACTTTCCAAGATTAAGTGAGAGATTTGGTTAGAGCTGAACAGAGCACAAAAGGGAAGCGACAACACATGCTACATTCAGTCACTGCAAACATACTGTTATGAGAGTTTGCCAATCAGGGGATATATAATCTAGCTATCCACATGCATCTACACAACACAACCATGATATTAAAATCCCTGTAAAGGAACATTAACTTTACCTTGACAGCCCCATATGTATGCAGCCAGGAAAAGATAGTATTTCAGAATATTTCAGAGATGTGGATGATTAAGCTGGAGGTAGACACCCACTGTGACCCATCATTCACAAACAGCAGTACCTTCACAGTTAACATTTCATCTCTTAATGACATAGATATAAAATAATTTCTGTCTGCTGATCGTATGTTTGATGAATGTGTTAAATAGGGGAGGTAGCGCAGTGTTGCTGTAGCTGATAAGACGTTCCTTTTCTTATCTCCATCCTTTTCCTCATTATTTCTGGGGTGCTCTTGCACTGCACTGCCCACAGATCAGCAGTACAGCTGCGTGCTGAGATCAGTGTGCTGCTCCAATGCTGACTGTATTGAGGTAATTGGTAAAAAACAAAACAAACTCAGCTGTAGAAAAATCTACTGGGGCCGTATGTGGATTCATTGGGTCCTTTATAAAATGGAGTTTTCAATTTCTTTCGCCCTGGATTGTGGGTAGAGGGAATTAAGAGAATTTGTCAAAGTGGCAAAACAGTACAAATCTAAAACCTCTGATTACTGTAGTGGGAAAAAGACTATAACACATGAATTGATTCTTCAGTATTTTGATGATTACATTTGATCAAAATTCATGGTTAGCACTGTTGCCGCACAGCAAGAAGGTCCTGAGTTCAAGTCCACCATCAGGCTAGGGTCTTTCTGTGTGTAATTTGCATGTTCTCCCCGTGTTTGTGTGGGTTGTCTCTGGGTACTCTGGCTTCCTCCCACATTCCAAAGATATGCAGTTAATGGGGATAGGTTAATTGGTAATTCTAAATTGCCCATAGGTGTGAATGTGAGTGCGAATGGTTATCTGTCTCTATGTGTTAGACTGGTGACCTACCCAGGGTGTACCCTGCCTCTCTCCCTAAGACAGCTGACCCTGAAAAGAATAAGTTGAAGAGAATGGATGGATGGCATTTCACTGGCGATGGTGGTGCAGTGGTTAGCACTGTTGCCTTTAACCAAGAAGGTCGTATATTTGAATCCATAGGTGAGCTTGGGGGCTAGCTGTGTGACGTTTGGGCACTCTGGCTTCCTCCCATAGTCCAAAATAAAGCTTGTTCAGTTCATATTCTAACTAGTAGGTGTTAATGTGAGCATGAATTGTTGTCTGTCTGTGACTGGTGACCTCTGCAGGTTGTACGCACCTCTCCCCATTTGACATTAGATAAACTGAAGAAAACTGTCTTGTGTGCTACACTTTTGAAGTCTTATATTTGGGAATCATTTGTATTTTATTATAATTATTATTATTATTATTATTATTATTATTATTATTATTATTAAGTTAGTAATGGGTAGCTGACATAGTTATGTAAACTGTATATAAAAGATAGATGGTCTTAAAAGTAAAGTTTATAAAGTGGATTCCTACAAAATTTATGCGTTAGTTGAGTTTCACCTGTGACATCCTGGAGCCTACTCAAAGGAGGAGGGTTTCCCCTGGTATGGCAACTCTTTGAGCTGATCTCTCCCAATAAAGTGTAATCCTGTAAATAATGAAATATGTTACTACTATAATATTCAAGTCTGTGTTTTGTTTTTAATTCCCTGGTGTGGTTTTTGTTGTGTGTCTAGCAACTTAGATACAAAAACACCTGATATATCGCGGATAAGTGGATATATAGGAGCCTTTACGGGGTTGCTGTGAGATACTCGTAGATCCGTGCCTCTTCAGTACCCCATGACAGGGTTTTCTCCAAAGGCGGAGAGGTTGATACCAAAAATAGAAACCAACTGAGCAAAGTAAAGTGGAAAAAAATATTATTTCCCAATAAAAATGAAGTTACCATCACCCCAGTATTCACAAGTACAATCACTGTCTCATCATTTGAAAACACTGCAACAGTTTTAACATAAACGTCTCATGTCCTGTTGGATTTATTTAAACACTGACAAGGTTTTTTTTTGTTCTGTTACCATTACTCACACATTAATAATAAAAAGAAAATCAGATTAAGCTATTTTTATTTCTATTCTAGCCAGTGATTATTCCCATGCTGACGCTTACAAATAGTTGAAATGGCAACAAAGGTTTTGACCAGCAGAGGGGGGGTTTGTGTGCACATGAATCCTCAAGAAATGAATTGTTTTGTAGAACCGATCGGATGGAAAGCTCCCATCTTTTATGCACCAGGTGTGATCATATGTTGATAATTTCTTTGAATAGAAAGGTGTGGTTAGGAAGTAGAAACCCTTCTAAATAAACTGCAATGGAAACACTATATTTGTGTGGATCTCTGTGTTTATGTGAAAGCTCAGCCTCTTAAACTCAAAACTCTCCATTCATCAAGATTAGTTACTATATAAAGCAACACAGTGCACAGTGTTTTTCCAGGATGGATGATGGCATTGATATTATTAAGTATCCACATTCTGAGTGTGCAAGATTATAGATACGATGCTCTCCAAAAGGCTGTAATGGCATAAAATGTACTTCCTGCTTACTGCAAACAAACATAATGCAACAGGCCACATTTTACAAAGTGCCAAAAACATCAGTTTTTCAACAACAGTTGATGGTGATGATGAAAAAGTATAAGAAGTCTTTGTTTGAAATCAGCTCTGTAATTCACTATTGGAGATTTCAAATAATTGAGAGTTTAAAGCAATATTTTACGATACTTATAAAACAGATGTCCTTAACTTCATCTGATTAAATTTATGTGTTTATATAAAAACAAATATGCAGAATGTACTGGCCTTTCAACAGCCACTTTGCATAAGGCATCAAGGAATATACTCCAGCTTGCAGAGAGAGTGCAGAAAATCCATATTGTTCAATAGTATTCAGTGTACTTATAATCACTGTGCTCACTGCAGCATGGAGGTGGTGACAGAAAATTCTTATTGTCTCTATCAGCCATATTTCTCTTCCATTTTGTTTCTGTCGTCGCAGATAGCTGTTTCGTCTTGTTTCACTCCCTGATGATAATTTTCCCTCATGTTCATTCTTAAGAGCTGCTGGTATGTAGTAATGAGTGGTTTACTCTGAGTCGATAGGTTGCAATTATGAACATCAAGGATTTTGAATCAGCCAGTGTGGAGGCATAAGTATGCATGTTCAAGTGCCCATTAGTCTAAAGAAACTCTTAATCTACTGATTGGACAGAATGAGCCAGACAGACACTATATGCCAATTAGCTTCATGTATATGCATTAAAGGGAAATTAGCCTAATATTTTCTAAGCTATTAATGGATCAGCTAAAAGTTATTTAACGAAACTAAGGAACCTCTTAACCTTACCTAAGAGCAAGGCCAGATTTGACGTCATTATGGGAACAGGAGCTGAAATGAAATAAGATGTAGTTCAGTTGGCCCTGCAGGGCAATGCTTCAGTTAGTTTACCTGAACAGGCAGCAGCATTCCTGAAGAAGAAAGAATTTGCTCTCTAAGGCATCAGACTGTAGCTCCTCTTTAAAGTGCTTTCTGTTTGGTCAGTAGCATTAACAACTGACTTTCAAGAGATTTCGGTGATGGTAAAGTTTTACATGCCGCAGTTTTGCCTGGAAAATAAAGGGATATTTATTGCTGAGGAAAAGTAGAGAATTAAAACGTTTTTACAATTACAAACTCAACGCCATCAAACAGCCAACTTTGATATTCCCGTCTAAATCAGAGCGTCTTAGGATATTTCAGCTTATTCATTTTATTCAGCTCTCAGATTCAGCAAAACACTTCTAAACTCCTCACATAATTATGAAATTATGTGATGGTCATCAATAAACATGCTATCCAGCAGATCAGCGACTACTGCTTACAGACAACAAATGAATAGTCCAATATGATGTTGTACTGAATTTTAGTTTATGGTTTTTACTTTTAGTGTTTGCCAAAATGTTTCCATTTCATGCCAGCTTTTTGGCTTTTCTACAACTTGTTCTTTGAAAAATGTAATCTCAAAGTGGCTCATTGAACATGACACTGTTCAATGTAATCAAATGGCCTACACTGTTACTAGATCTCAGTCTTGGCCACAGAGAATTAAAACAGCTCTTTAGGCAAAACGGGGTTTAACCCAGTACTAGCAAGGTGTGACCAATGAGTGTACTTGTATCTGTTCTACAGAACACTAAGAAATTGTAAATCTGTTATTAGTAATCAATTACAGCTACCAGCTGGAGCAAATTAGGTGCCAAATTAGAAAATGATGCCAAGAATAGCAGCACAACAGTAACAATGGCTCCCACTTCTCTTCTTACAGGTTCCAGTTATTTCTGTGCTGAGAGCAGAGAAATAACTGGTGATACAAAATAGGCGATACAAATAATATGTAGGTTTCCTGCGAATGGAGCCTTAGCTTGACGCTCCGCTTAGTCCCTCTTTCCATATCCAAAAAAACAAACAAAAAAAACAACAGTCCTTGATAGTTTCTCAATATTTACTTCAAAAGTCCAATGAGGTACACAGCAACAAAATTCCAAATTATGAAAACTTATAAAGCTCAATTCAAAATGGATGAGGAGAGATTGCGAGGTCAAAAAACCATGTGGCTCCACTCTCCTCTCACCCAACTTCCTGCCCTCTCTGCACCATCAAAATAAAAGCATACATTTCAAATTAAACTGCATGTAGGCTCCTACATAATATAAAACCAAACTGGGAAGTCATAAAGGAACTGACTCACGAGGAAACACAGGGAGGGGCACACAGTCATGAGGGAGAACACGACACTGAACTGAGGGGGACGTGGACATAAATACACAGAGTAACAAGGGAAGTGGGAGCACACGGGGAACACAGCTGACACAGATAATCGTAATGACACAGGGCAGTAGTGAACACAACATGACGCATACTGACGAGAGACTGTCAAAGTAAAACAGGAAGTACACAGAGGTTCAGCCAGGAGGAGAGAGAGCACGGGGAGAGCACAGACATAACGGGCTGGGGAAAACATGGAATAAAACACAAGGAGGGGAAACGAGGGCTCACAGATACACAGAGGGCCACACAGGGGTAATCAAATAAGGAACATCTTAACAGAACAACCTAGGAACCACGGCATAAATAAAGAACAAAATACAAAAGACACGAAAACTAAGAATACTGGGCCAACATGGCCCAGGACCATGACAGATTGGGACCTGATGAATGTAAAAACAAAGAATTAGCAGATTTTATATTTATTTATTTTTTACCTAATTTTTGTTTCTAAGAAAAATGAGAGCCACATATGAGGATATTCATTTAAAATTTCGATAGAACAGTAGCAGTATAATGTCCTCGTAAGTGGATATCAGGCCCTTGTAGAGCAAAATTGAGTATTTTGGTCTAAATAACCCAAAATGTGATGTCCAGGTCCTAGGAGGTTAAAGACATGAGTTTGACGATTTGACCATTGTTTTTGTTTATATGTTTGTTTGTTTTTTAAATTATAATTTTATTATGTTACTCATTTATTTAATTATTTTATTTGGTAGAAATAGGGTGACCATATTTTGATTTCCAAAAAAGAGGACACTTGGCACAGTCATGAGGAATTTTAATAATACTGTTTGCTTAAATAAAATTTTAACATATTAAAATAATGCGTTCTCTGTGCGGTAAATGAATGGTGAAATTAAAAAATGTCTTAAAGGTTCTTACAAGTCAACAAGTGCAAAAAAATATTTTAAAAACCTCTAGAATTAAATAACGTTACAGAAATAATGTCTCATTTGTATAAGAAAAATGACCAATGAGGTATTGCGCAATGGTTTCTGCTGTCTCATTTCGCGTTTCTAACCTCAATTAATTTTTTTTGCATGCCACCATTCTTCCAGTCAACGTATGATTGGGAATATATTCTCTGGTAAGTCTGAGAAATGCCACAGTACTGGATTTTATTAAGAGCTCAAAGAGTGACTTCAACTGAATGTAGCACTATGACACCATTGACAATAGCTTCAGTCTTGGTGCAGGCACTTTTTTGCTTTGTTAAAATCTGGAAACGCTTCTTTTTTTTTTTAGCAACACACAAGTGCAATCCATGGATCTGTAGCTATTGTGACGCTTCATAGTATGAAATGCCACTGCACCTTCTGCTGCAGACACAACAACATCCTCGTTTTTCCCAGGTGTAACAAAGAACTCAGTCAACTTACTAGATGAATTTTCGCCTCGCACAGCCTTTATATACAGGGTGCATATAAGTGGTCCGCAGGTGCGCAATCACTGTCAAAATAAAAGGCGCGCACCAGATAAGAAGTTGCAACGCACGTTTGCGTACATAAGATTTTCTGGAGGAAGACAGACATTTGTTTAGAACTCTTAAAGATGTCGAAGAAGCAAGCTCCTTTAAACAATTACTTTGGTGTTCCTCCACCTCCAAAGAAATGTCAGAAGGAGTCCGAACCTCGTACTCGCGTATTCTCGGAAAAGTGGTTGCAGGAGGTGAGCTGGCTTCAAACAAATGATGAACGCACAAAGATTTGGTGCAGAATATACCGTGAAAATCCCACTCTAGCGGAAAAAAACAGTGCCTTTTATATGTACGTGAACGCGCGTTGCAACTTCTTATCTGGTGCGCGTCTTTTATTTTGACAGCGAATGCGCACCTGCGGACCACTTATATGCACCACTGTTTATACGTTTTTAAACCTTTGTTAGACACACAAATGTATTTACCACCTCTGCACACAGTGCACTCCGCCTCCCATTTATTCTGAGGGATGGTACAAGGGAAATTTGTTTTGCAGTTTGTCTGAAAAGATGCACTTGCGCTTTGGCATCTTGTGGCATCTTTTCAGCGCGTCGCTGCGCACTCTGTCCCGTCTGTGAGCGCGGAACAACCACTTACAACGCAGCAGTTCGGGGACGAAGTTGCACATATGGGTCCTCTGTAAGCCTATAGGAAAACCTTTTTCATCCATCTCGAAAATCCCCCTGGACAGAACGTGAAAAGTGGAAATGTCCGGGGAAAAGAGGACGGTTGGTCACCCTAGTAGAAACAGTAGAGCTGGTTATTTGTCAGCTAATACTAAAGACAGCTAGCTAGCGTGGTTAGCTAGGTGCTTGCAAAAACTCATTGTGATGTTATTATTAACTGGTAATGTTGGCTGGTAAAGAACAGGATTAAAACTAAGCTGTTGTACCAGAACAAAGTAAAGAGCTACTCTTTAGAGTGCCTTTTAGTAGATGACAGAAAAGCACTTACATCATTTAACTTCACCTTTAAAACTATTTAAACAATAAAAATCTTCCCACTCCCACCAGCTGTCATGAAAAATAAGGCGTAGCTCTTTCTCTTAGACCAGAGTTAAATACATTCATTTCTGCTGTAACATTGAGCCTTAGGGAGATCTATGACAACTGATGGGTTTTTGTAACTTGCAGTGGCCATTGAAGGAACTGCAGTTTTTACACTTGTGTGGCGGTTTCATTTTTCAACCCAGAATTGACAAGCATCAACTTCTAGGAGGTACTTCAATAGTTGCTGAATGATATGAATGATATGAATCTGAATCAAACAAACTGTACATTTTAAAGTTGTAACAATTTGTGTTGCCATCCATGTGTTGTGATAATGCCACGTTCTTTCATAAAGGAATCCTTTAAGGGTGCCACTTAATCAACAATCAATATGACTGAGGAGTAAACAAAGAAATGAAAAATCACCAGCTGAGACTGGATCAAAGGAGATGAAGTACTTTTTATATTTACCTACTATAGCTGGAGGACAGCTATACCAGCTTACACCAGGAAAAGCAGGTCTTAGGAGGGGTTTATTTGCTGCATACCCACTACAGCTTAATGTGTTCTCCTCTCCAGCTCATGTCCTTCCTCCAATTTCCACATCTTCCCTTCCTGTTCTGTCTGCTATATCCAGAGGGACCATCAAGGGAAGTTATTCTGGCTTCTGCCTCCCTTCTGCTTCTCCATGATTCATGCCTTGTACATAAAAAATGGGAAGAAAGGGATCACTCCTCACGAGAGGATTCTCTGACGTGACTAATCAGGAAAAATGCTGACAGAGCATTGCTTTGCTTTGCAAATTAGCATGAATATTAGCATAGAATTTTCATTTGATGCTATTAAGGTTTTCCCCATTTGAGTTCCCAAACTATGCACAAATTTAATCCAATTTGTTTTATTTGTTAATTAATATGCAAAACCACAATCTAATTCAATATCCAATTAGGCACTCCACAAAATTGAAACATCAAGTTCATTTTATTAATCAGGGTAAGTAAGAATAATGCTGATACAACAACAAACTGGGAGATTAAAACAGAATAGTGAAACAAGCTGATGAAATAAACACGCTAAATAGCCATGCTAGTGAAACCTAGAAACCTGCTATATTATGTTTATTGAGACAGATATGGACTGCACCTCTAATGCACAAAGAGAACTCGGGGTACAGCAGCGTTACAGGGAACGGTAAAAATGCTTAATCACTTTATCCTACAGTTAGGTACAAGTACTGTACCTCTGAATATGGTATGCCTGCAGTAAGAATAGCTCTGTGCAATTAGTGACCAAAAAATATACCTTCATTATTCACTCTCACATTCACACACTGGTGGAGGCAAGCTACAGTTGTAGCCACAGCTGCCCTGGGGCAGACTGACAGAAGCGAGGCTGCCATATCGCAGCCATCGCCCCTCTGGCCAACACCAGTAGGCGGTAGGTGAAGTGTCTTGCCCAAGGACACAACGACCAGACAGACCAGAGCAGGGCATCGAACCGGCAACTCTTCCGGTTACAAGATACTCCCAACCTCTTGAACCACAGTCGCTCCAAATTCAGACATAAGTCAACCTTGTGTCTTTTTCCCATTTAAATATATGGCTATATGTTTTTAGTAGACAACAATGGCCGTAAGAAACACAATTTTCACTTATTATGATTACTTTGACTATCATTTAAATCTATTTGTCACAGCTGGGGCAGCAGTCGTGTGGTGTATTGAGAAAAGGAGCCAAAATGCAGGTACTGGCTGGGGTGCGAGTGAGTGTTTATTTACAGAAGTGACAAAAATAATCAATCAAGGCTTTATTCGCCACATGCATGTTGCCCTGCAGTGAAATAAGACCCCCCCGACCTTACACACACACACCTGAAATATACACTGCAATGGGAAAGTACAAGAGGAAAAAAAGAGACCTCTACTCATGCTGGGTTCCTGTGGGAGGACAGCATGAGAACAGGAAACAAAAAAACTCCTCTGCACAAGAAAGCACATAAATGTCCACAGCACAACATTATGGAACACGTGACAAGCCACAGGGCTGGGGGGTGAGGAGTAATCCGAAGCAAACACAGCAGCCATCCTGCCCAGCGCTACCATTCCAGCGCGGGCTCAGACCCGCCGTGTTCCCAGGAGGGAACAAGCATCGAAGGCGTTTGGAAAGGGAGGGGGGATGAGTGTGTGCATATCAGTGTATATGTATGTGTGTGCGTGTCCAGAGTTCAGCTGAGACAGTGTCCTTCGCCCTGCCAGGCTAAGTAAACAGTCTTCCAGCCAACCCAGGTGGCCTTGCATGGAATGGGAAGGAACAGACTAAACACAGTCGTTATCAGGGTGTTTTTGTTCAGCTCCAGCCTTGAGACCGCAGCTGGCGCCGAAGGGGTATCCGCATGAAGTGATGGTGGTTTTTACTTTAGTGCGAACAACTCATATGAATTTCAAAGCTGTTCTAACAGTCCAACACTGGTCTCTCAATCTCCCGTTGGAGAGCCGTGAGCTTCTCCATGATGTTATCAAACTTACGCTCCGTGATGTTGTCATTCTTGTGCTCAAAGAGCCGATTCTGAGAACTCACGACCACAGTGAGCCTCCCCAAGATGTCATCCAATTTGCGCTCAGAGATGTTATTCCGAGCGAGCCCCTCCAAGATGTAATCCAGTCTGCACTCAGAGATCTTATTCTGAGTATTCACGGCAGCCGTGCGTTCTCCAAGATCTTATCCGTGCTGCACTCAATGAGCCCATTTTGAGAAACTCACGCCTTGTCCCATCGTTTCAATCCCAGCGGGCAGCCTTGTGGGGGTTTGAACAGCCGGTTCCGCTTTCTTAATTCTTCGATAAGTCAGGGCCAAGCCAGCTCCGATCAGCAAGAACCCTGTTACCATGGTTCCGAATAGGTAGATATCTTCAGCACTCAGGCTCACCCAAGCCCAAACTTCTCGTTGAGAAAGGGGTGTCAATTGCATTTAGGGACCAGTTGATCAAATCCATAATTCCTCTTTTAGGTTTTAGAGAACAGACTGTGAGAGAGTGTTCCAGGGAAAAGTAATACAAAAAACACGAGACTAGACAAGGACATAAGAGGCTAAGCAGGGAAACTAAGGGAGGGGAGGAGAGGAGGAGAGGAGAAAAGTGACAGGAAGAGCAGAGCGGGGGGTTAACAAACCTAAACTGGGGAAAACTAAAGAACTAACCTGAAACCAAACACTCACGGGAGGAGGAGTAAAATGCACAGAGAAAGATGGCAGAGAGATGCAGGAAGAACACCGGGTTACACAGCGTAATGCAGACGACACAACAGAGAGCACAGGAATACACAGGGCTTATATACACAGGGCGGTAATCAGGAAATGGGCAACAGGAGGGAGACACAGCTGGGAGAAACTAGGCTAACGAGGGGAAAAGTACAACTGAACACATTGACATCAGGCATGAACATGAACCTTCAAAGTAAAACACTTTACTAAGACACGGACTAGACAGAGTGAGACAGACTTGACACGGAACTAAACCTGCAAAAATAATAACCATAATCAAAATAGTATCACTAAATAATCAGAACATAAATCATAATCAGGAACACACCAAAACATAAGAAACAGAAAAAGCTGGGTCAAAATAACCCAGAACCATGACACTATTGACCTTGAAAGAGAGGTCAGAGTTCAAATTACATAATATTTTAAATCTTTATACAGTTTCTTCTATATGCTGTCAATACACAAACACACTTGTAAGGATAGTTTCTAAGTTGGTCGATTTTCAACCAATAAATCATTTTGCTGACTTTGGTGGATATAAGCCAAATTTTAACAAACTGTTAACATGACCCCACTCTACACCGTTACAAAGTTTTATCAGAAATCATTCAAAGCTTTTCAAGCTTCTATGTTTGCAAACAGAATGATGACATACGCGCACACACACATGCAAACACTGCCAAAAACATAACCTTGTTAGCAACATTCAGTATTCTGACTGATGATTTGGTTATGGTAGTGGCTTATCTCATGCCATGGTACTGACAGCGTGCCTCACTCTGTTTATTAGGTAGGGTATGCTTTGCAGTTATGCAGTTGTTAAAACATCAACCTGTTGATGCTTATACTAAGCTTGAATTGTCATATGGCTCTTCAAAAAACCAAGGAAACTGTAGGGTCTACTAGTTGTTGTGATCGAGCTAATCGTTAAATATGATTGTAGCTGATCGATCAGGAAGTTGCAACAAGATGTAGCTAAGCTGATTTGTTTAGCTAAATTAAATTTCATTCTTCTCAACAACAGTTATCCACACCTCATGATGAGAGCACTAGGAGGAAAGCAGGAAGAGCATGGTTTGTCCTTTCCTATCAGAGATACAGTAAAATGTGTGGTCATGTTTTAGTCACCAGTAATCAGACATTGCTAATGTACAAGGACTCGCACAAATGTAGCAAAGTGCTGTTTGAGCTGCTGATTTGCTGTTAAACGGTGATATGAAGTGTTACTATGGTTACTCAGTCAAGGGCATGTCGGTCACAAAACACCTAATATAGAAGAATATAGAAATATAGAAGAGTTATATCATTATAATTAATTAGTGGTGAGAAGAGATACCATCATATACGTTCGCAAACATGATCTCATTTAAACAAAAAAAACATTGTTATTTTATGTGCTGCAAATATTTCAAAAGACAAGTCGCTCTCAGATCTTTGGTAAATGCACATGCATCATTTAGTCTCAGACATTTAGATAATTTTAGATGTCACCTCTGAGCGAAAAAAATAAATACTGATTTTAACACTTGTCATTTCCTGTTACTGAACAAAATCTACTCAGGTTAGAGCTTGGAAAAAACAGCCATGAGGCTGGATGTGTCTAATTGAGGGCACTTAGCTGACTGGTGGCTGCTGTTATTAATGTTATTATTTAATTTGGTGTCTGTATAGGAAGTTAAAAAAATAAGCTACAAGATAATTGAGTGTGGTGGTGCTGAAGTAATTTAAATTACTAGCTTAACTTTGGCTCCATTATTATAAGGCCACATAGGACTGCAAATTTTGACAGTATTTAGTTTTTCTTATAAGTATGTAAGGGAGAGCGGTCTATATCACCTGCAATCTTGCCTGATGTGGTTGTTTCTGTGCTTCCATGATTAGTGCCTCTGTGCTGTCTTTCAGTCCAAATTTGTCCAGCCATTGGCGGGATTTCTCAACATCAGCAACTTCTTCTATCTGCTGCTGCTTCATGTCATGGAAGGGCCTGTCCTTCCATGTTGGTTCCTGTCCTGTTGCTCCTTCTGAGTCTTTCGTCGTCCTATAAAGCGGCAGCTTTATTCGCTGGGAAAAATCCTCCATAACAAAAAACAAACCAAAACCCTGAATATGGAATATGAAAACTAAGAACTACACACTAGGAAACAAGGAGCAAAGAACTAAGAATGATAGAAACCAGAACCTTACAGCACATGGGGTAGTACGACACGACAACAGACAGAGGAAAACACAGGGCTTAAATACACAAGGAAGCAACAAGGGAATGGGAAAAAGGAAGGAAACAGCATAGACTAATCTGACATAACAAGACTGGGAGGAATGCACTGAAGACAGGAACTATCAAAATAAAACAGCAAACATGAGACCTTCACAAAGACACAGACTTGACACTGTGATGAGACATGACTGAATAGGGGAACAGAGGGAACATGAAACACAGAGACAACAGTAACTAAATGTAAAACACAGGGAAGGGACAGTGAACTAGGAACTATAAATATGACACAAGCAGAAAACAATAAAAAGAACCAAACCCATGACAAACAATAAATCAAAGAATATAACTTAAACCAGAATTACACAAACTGGGTCACAGCTAGATGTCATCTATGTAGATGAGGAGGCTGATTTTTCTCCATTTTGAAGGGATTCGGGCCTATGCATAGCAGTATATGGGACAGGGCATCTCCTTGGTAAATCCAACACTTAACCTCCTAGGACCTGGCGTCCACATATGTGGAATCACATTTTGCGTTATTTAGACCAAAATACTCAATTTTGCTCTACAAGGGCCTGATATCCACTTACGAGGACATTATACTGCTACTGTTCTATCAAAATTTAAACGAATACCTTCATATGTGGCTCTGATTTTTCATAAAAACAAAAATTAGGTAAAATGCATGCCGTGGAAGAGTTCGGGTCTTAGGAGGTTAATGGTGACTTGCATAATTGGTTTGAAGTTGGCCTTTAGTGTTGCCACGTCCCTGAAATCCTCATCAAGGCTCTTTGGAGCCTGTTGGTCTTGTAAAATTCTTGCTGTCAGTCCAGGCAGTACAAAGGTTGGTTAGTCTGGTCTTACAGTCTTGAGTGACTGCTCTGTCTACTAGGAGCTGGTGTTTTGCCCCAATGTGCCACTTACTTTGTGGGCTATGCACCTGTTCATTTTAGCCGCTATTATGCCTGATAGGAGCTTCCATGTTGTACTGAGGCAGGTTATTCCCCGCCTTCTGGGGATCCTTGGGGATCTGGCCTTCGGTTTGCCATTTCTGCGATTTCGCATCTCATCCAGTAGCAGCTGGTTCATTTGTGCTGTCGTGCTCATTGAGTGCAGTTCGTTTCTTTAGCCAGTAAGTGTGAATGGTGCTGTCCAACTCATCATACTTGAGACACTTTCTTGGATGTCTGCTGCTGGGATGGTAACTGGTTTCTATTCAGGGAAGTCCCTGTGGACTGCTCCTATTGGTTTTGCATGAGTGAGTGGTGGCTGAAGGATTTACAGGTATGCAAAGAGTCTATAATGGCAACCACAGATGCAATACTTCAAATTACATCTCACAAACACAATGAACTCTCACATACAGAAACACACACAAGCTTTGCCACCATCATCCAGCTTCTAGCTACAGATGGAAATTTACGTAATTTGCTGCAAAAAGAAATAGAAAACTAAAAAAAGATGAAGGACCACAAGAAATAGATTAACAATACAATTACCACTGCCTACATTCAAATACAATTTCTGAAAAAAATAAAATAAATAATTAATCAGTCACCTTTACTGTCTCATTCTTAATCACTTACATTACAGGAAAACTCTGCAGCAGGTTCATGGAGTTTATATTGAACCACTGCATTGCCATTGCAGTTTTAGGTTCATGAAATCCAGCATTTACTGCCCAAGCTACCGGCTACCTTGTGAGAGGGAATCCTATTGAGAGGAATCAGATATTGCCTACAGACAGATGTTTGAAGTACAAAGTCTCAAGGGTGTGTTTACCAAGATATGAATGAAGGGGAGGGAAACACAGGGGTGCTAAGATCTCTACCAGCAAATCCATGAAAATGAAATTACTTTCGGGTAAAGAAGTGTGTCTGTGTCTGAATGTGTTTTTTATTTATTTATTTTTGTAACTGCAGGAGAAGATTAATCTAACAGAACCAGGCCCCAGGTGCAGGCTGTGTGAAGATGCCCCTGAGACAATACAGCACATAAAAGCAGGGTGCAAGATGCTAGCAGGCAAAGCATACATGGAACGCCATAACCAAGTGGCTGACATAGTGTACAAGAACATCTGTACGGAGTGTGGCCTAAGTCCCAAGGTCAATATGAGACACACTCCCCCTAGGGTGGTTGAGAGTGACCAAGCTAAGATCCTGTGGGACTTCCAAATACAGTAAGACACACTGGTGATGGCTTACCAACCAGAAATGATAGTGGTAGACAAGCAGAGGAAGATGGTTGTAGTAATAAATGTAGCTATACTGAATTGGGGCAACATCAGGAGGAAGGAACATGAAAAGCTCAAGAAAAACCAAGGGCCGAGAGAAGAACTCGAGAACATGCAGAGGGTGAAGGCAAGTGTAGTTTGGTGTCCAGTTTGCATGCCAGTAGGGATAATAATGGTGATTTGGGCTTTTGGGCAAGCGGCCCACTGTTCTCTGCAGGTGTGTGTTTGAATCTGACATCACCAGCTTAAATATGACTCACCTACATGAAGGAAAAGCCACATGGCTGCCAGAGCCTTTTGAAGTAGAGCTAAGGTAAAGCCGAGGTACTGAACTCCCGCTTTCAGTGGACTGCAGGGAGCATTTGATTTTAAAAGCCTGCTCTTGTGCTTGATATAATTAGAGTGAGAATATCCATTTAGCAGATTCATTTGGGTTATTAGTGGGATTAAGCCTTTAATTAGACCTCTTTGGCTCAGGATGGCATTTGGCTGGAGAGCTTTTCTGAAAAGAGACGAAAATTAGTAACAGTATACTGTGTACAACAAAAATATCAACGTTATAGGCTTTTCACATAGTGTGGGAATTTAGTAATTGAAACTGAAAATCCTTGAGAAATGACTTCCATAAAGAAAACACTTCACCAGATAAGCATACCTTCAAGATTACGGAGCTAGCAGGAAAAACATGAAAAGTGCAACTCAGTCAATACAACCAAATCTCTAATAAATGTAAGTCAAAAATCTATACAGAGGTTTAAAATAAGAACTGATGGAGAGTCGATAATTATTTCTTTCTCTCCCTGAAGTATTGTATTTTCAATGAGGAGAAATGAGATCCAACAGAAAAATGACTTTAGATGGACTTTGTAATGAAGCTCAGTGTCAATGATGTGCAAGGTCATTTTAAGTGATTCCTGCACCTCTTCGTCTCTGATGAGGAGCATGAACATGGCAGTGTGAAATCACTACAGAAACGTCGAGGGAGCCTGATGGGAATCCTTCACACATTTTATGAAACACTTTTATGTTGTAATTCCAGTGTCTCTCTAGTAGTGCTGCCACAAACGATTATTTTGATAGTCGACTAGTCAACGATTA
>NW_024582654.1:655638-724348 GCF_018398535.1 Haplochromis burtoni | reverse complement strand
CTTTGGGGTCCTTAGGGACTAGTAAAGCACTATATAAATACAGGCCATTTACCATTTTATTAAATTTTAATGAAATTTGCATTTACTTTAATCTCAGCCAAACAGATTTACTCAGAAATAAATAAAATACTAAAAAAAAGCCAAACAATAACATTTTTAAGTTATCTAAGTGACTTATATATGTTTAACCTGAGTAGCGAAAGACAGCGGTGGGTTTGAAAATGATTTGCCCGGAGTCCGGGGTTCTCACAGGCTCTAGTGAGCTTTGCCCCCGGCTAGCTATCGAGCTAGTGGGTAACAGACGTCGGAGCGCTTTTGAAAATATGTGGTGTCTTGATAAACTGAGCAGATATTTGAGGTTTACACAGCTACATTCTTGCTTGAAAATATGTTAAACTTTATTTTGTGAACCAGAAAGAATAATAAGAGTAACATTAAAACTAACTAGCTGCCGCCATTATTGGAAACTGAGCTGGGCTGCGCTATGAATTCTGGGACAGAGCTACTTCTTCTTCTTCGGGGTTTATCGGCAGCTGGCATCCTTGTACATGCAGTGCTGCCATCTTCTGTTTCAGTCCGTTATTACACTCTTAAATCCTACTACTTATTCATGCGTCTTTTGTGATCTTACAAAGCTTCAATCGACGCGTCGACTATAAAATCAGTTGTCGATGATTTTGATTGTCGACGTAATCGTGACTAGACCACTAATCGTGGCAGCCCTACTCTCTAGGGAGCATAGTTTCATGATCCCGTGCAGAAAAAAATCATCTTCAAAGTCCAAATAATTTTTGAACAAATGAAAACGTCATGTGATTTTCAACCTGTAAATATGAAAGAAAAAAGGTCATGTTTTTACTGGTGCTGAGTGGGCAAGTGTGTGTGAATATTCACATCCCAGAGGTCATGTTCAAGTTATTCTCAAGAAACTCTATTTCTGTGAGTGTTTTTACTCTTTGCCCACGTCAAGGACTTAAATAACTTGTGATCCCATGCTAAAAAAAGAATCTTCTATCTGTAAAGCTCTTTATTCTGTCCTATATTCTTCTTTCATGTAAACCATGAAGCATTTGTGTCCCGGCAGGTACATGGCCATCATCCACCCTCTGCAGCAGCGCATGTCCTCCACAGAGACCAAGGTGGTGGTGGGTGTGATCTGGGTTCTGGCTCTGCTCCTGGCTTTTCCTCAGTACTACTATTCCAACACGGCTGAGGTCCCTGGCCGTGTGGTGTGTTACATCGACTGGCCAGAATACACTGTGTTTGACTTCAAAAAGATGTGAGTGAGTCTCTCTGGCAAGCAGCTATTCAAGTCAACAAGCCTAGCTAATTATTTTCCCATTAACAACAAATTTGGGAGGTTTGTGAAATTTGTGTGTATTCAGTGGAAATGATTAAAGCTTTCAAAGTAAGTCAAGTGACGGCACTCAGACAAACCGCCTGTGGGACAACAAAACAGAAGAGCTGACTCAAAAGCCTAATGTAAACAGAACCTACGGCCTCATTTGGCTGTTTATTAAACCACAGAAGACTGACTGCATGTGGTGCATTTTGGACAAGTGCCCTTGCTGAGCTATTGATTCCAGCTTGTCTAAAAGCCAGCCTCAATTCTATAAATGAAAGAGCCTGTTCAGTCATCAACTTAAGTAGCCAAATGTGGACTTGATTTATTTTTTATTTTGTTATCTGAAATGCGACAGATTAAGAGAGTTAAGCCAGAGGGTCACACAGAATTCAAAATAGAGTTATTACCAGCATTCAAGGAAATTTTACTCCTGAGGTTTCTAATTCAGTCATGTGGAGTCAAAGTCTTCTCTCTTATACTGCTGAATATTCAGTAGCTCATTTTCTTCTTTTCAGCACTTTGCTGTGATTTTTATTTAAAAGTGGTCATTGTCTCTCATGCAGCAAAAACACTTTTTCATTAATGTTCTCTTTACTGGGGAACATTTGGAAGAAACATCTGCCTGGCAGACACTACACATTTACACATTTAACCAGTTTTAATGCACTGCTACAGCCTATTACTGTCACATTTTTATAAACCAGGCTGCTTTTAGGTTTTATGACAATTGGCAAAAAGAGGAATAGGTATTTTACTCAATAATACAATAACAAACATGAAGTTATGCTTTAATGGCTAATTTAAAATACTAATAAATGCAAAAATCAAGAATATCACTTCAAATGTGTAGGTCAGAAACTTTGGAGTTTTTGTTAGTTAAATGGTGGAAACTAATTAGTTAGTTGAATATCTTTTAATTACTTAAGTCTGTCTTATGGAGAAGTTTGATGGAAGCAACTATTGTTTTCTGCTGAAGTTTTCACATCCTAATCATACTGTTGGAAGTCCGGGCTACTGACTGGCTCCCTAAATTATCTGTATTTTCCAGTTTAGGCTGATTTCAAAGAGCCTTTAGTGCCAAAATCTTTTAGCATCAGACTGTGTTTATCCTTCTGAAGACAGAAGGCAAAACCCAAACAACACACCCTTAGAGAAGTAGATGTGGACCTTAAGTGAAACAGCATTTAAACAGAAAAATAATATCACTAAAAGCTGCAAAAACCTAGTAGTAAACAGAGTACTAAATGATATTAAGTCAGAAAAACATGAAAGGAGGAGCTGGGGTGGATTTGTGTTTCAGAGTGGATCGCAGATGGGCAGCAACAACTGTGGGCAGGGTGCAGCAGCTTAAATATTGTGCCCTATCTGAGATTTGGATTGGATGGACCCACCGGCCAATGGCTTGGTGTTGAGATGAGCTCACCTGTTGAGATTGGTGCTGTGCTTGACTTTGTGGTCTGCTTGAACTAATGCCTGATGTTATCCACTGGCAGATTTGAGTACTCTCATCATGTATTATATGAAACTGTGTGAGTGCTGCAGAGGTTTGACAAGATGTGTGGCAGATATTTGGATGAGAGATGCTGCAAGTTAAAGAAGGTTAAAACAGGCTCTTCAAATGGTTTACTACTACTATGTGAGCCTGGTCAGGCAGTTCATTCAGGCATGACCAGTCAGCACCCTTTCCTCCAATTATCATGTTTCCTCTGGTTGCTAAAATAGGACCAAAGAGCTTTCATATCAAGGCAGTGACTGAACATTAACATGAATCATTTTAACACCATATTTATGCATTGCCTGAGAAGAGGAAACAGCAAAAGCTGTCACTTCTGTCGAAGTGCTCCAAATGCATTTCCCCTCACCCCGTGATCTGAGATCAAAGAAAAGGCAAAGAAATGTATTGTTGTGCAAATGCGCCTGTTAATCTTCTCTCTGCACACACGGACACCTTGCTGTGTTATACAAACTTCAGAAGGTGCTTTAGACAAAGCTGGATAAACACAGCATATCTAAAAAGGACGAATCCCCACTTTACACCACCCCAGTGACCTACAGTTTCTCGTGCTTGTCTTCTTGTAATCCTGGTGGGTTGACTGTCCAATACCACATATGATGCCAATAACACAGGTAGATTCTACAAATGTTAACACAGAAAAACACCCACACAATGACACACAAACACAGGCTGATCGCAGCCCCACTGATGGCACCCTCCACTGCCGTCCCCATATTCTCCCACATTTCTCCATGGAAATATAGCTTATTATGAACATCACAACAGCAATTTCATTGTTCATGATGGGGTGCCTGCTACACTTATTATTTTTTTTAATGAAACCATAATCAGTGACATGCCGGAGCTGAGTGAGAAAACACTTACTAAGCTGAGCTAACAAGACTGTAAATGACACTTGTGATTAAAGCCCAACGCTTTGACTTTGCAGTCAGTGGGAATTAGTATGCAAGGTCTCATAGGTGGGTATTAATAGATGTTACTGCATGCTTTCACTGACAGCTTACAAACTATTCCCCCTTAACATGCTACAGCATGTTTTGGGCATTGTAAAATTGCACGACATGAGCCTGTCATTAGTGACAGTGAAGCAGTCTGGAGTTGTCCTCCTGTTACCTCCAGTAATCTTTTGCATCTGTTAGCAAGAAAAGTCAAAAAACAGCTGACCTTCCTTCCATATATATCTATAAAGTTATCTATCTATATATCTATATATAGATATATTTATTTATGTATTTATATTTATATTTATATGAACGCTACTATTGAACAACAGGCATGCATCCATTTGTTCCCATGTGTTAAAAATGTATTCCATATTCATTAATTATTATGCATTTAAAGACACACATGCACACACACACATTAACCTGTATATATAAATTACTGTGTGTAATTTGTCAGTGCAGCTGTGACCTCCACTGAGTAAGGTTTTATTGATTTTGCTTGTATGTCAGTTAGGTGATATATTGCAGCTTCCTTTCCCTAAAGCGTCATTCATCACTTAGAAATAAGAGCCTGCTCGGGCCCTCTGAGCAGAATGACTCTGTCAAGGAGTCGATCTGGTAAGTGTCATGTCGCAGCTCCAGTAGAAATCTAGACATAACATCCTGTGTTACTTGACCACTCTTTCTAGAAAGGCCTGTTCCACAGTGTGGACCAAATCTCAGTGAGGAAGTCTGTTAATATCAACAAAAGAAGTTCTATAATCAATCGTGAACTTCTGCAGCAGGAAATGTGATCAAATGAGTCTCTAACTAAGCTTCTAAACTACTACAAAAAGAACATCTTACTAACCACACAGCTACTAAGTGCTCTATATATTCAATGTATTTTATTTTATTTTTTTTACAAATATCAACAAAACTAACAAGTTGGAGAAACTCAAATACACCCAAATACGAGGCCATAACAACCATTATGAACTGTAAAACGTGCTAGCATTGGAAATGCTCCTCCTTTAGGAATGTGGTCAACTCAGGTGGAGGAAAACAGCTGCGAGCAAGAAACAAACCTCCAGCTTTTTTTTTTTTCAGAACTACGACTGTGCTCATTAATCTGATTTGTGGAGATGGCTTTCATCTCAGTGAAGCTGTATTTTAATGGCATTTGAGTTTGTAGGAAGTGTAGAATTTTAGAGTAATGCTACAAAACTGCCAGCCGAGACTGATTATACATGAATGTTAGTGACTGGAGAGCTGCTTTGTCAACAAAACAGGAGCTTAAATAACTGGATATTTGAAATCATATTTGGAAACACTGGCACACAAGCACAGACTCACATACAGTACAAAGCAAGAACCTATAAGAAGTTTCACAGAGAATACAAATGACAACAAAAGTACCAAATACTGAGAAGAGAAAAACCACAGATAATCTGTCAAAGAAGGAAAAGACTATAGCGATGATTGGGAAATGAGAAACAGGTAGAAACATTCAGGGAATTGCAGAAGCTGAAAAATAAATGAAATAGTCAAAAAAAAAAAAAAGATGTGTTTAGTCCATAGGTTCTCACAAGGTCAAAGTAAAAAAGATTTCATATTTATTTCTAGATTATTTGTTCGTCGTATCTTCTTTCCTTCTCTACCTTCATGTAGAGATGATCCAGTGTAAATCCTGCCATTTATTTGGGCTTTTTGTGACTAAAGTTGAACTTGATTAATGATCATGCTTAATGATTAATGAAGCTATGGCTGTTATTGTAAACTTTTCATATGTAGATCAGCAAATTATAATATTAGTCAAAGATACCCAAGTAAATTCAAAGTGCAGTTTTTAAAGGATCATTTCAGGTTTTAAAGGAAATCCTAAAAGGTTGATCATTAATATGCAAATCGTCATGACCATTGATCAACAACCACTGATCAAAGACCACTGATCAATGGCGATGAGTACCATTCACAGCGAGTTGGGGAATGGCTACAATCACAGCATTTTAAGATGGCGAAAGATGTACGCTTAGGCCCCCTCCTCGATTCAGAGATGGTCTTTCCCTTTTCACGTAAATGGCCTCCTTGACTCTGCACTCAAACCAGGGTTTCTCCCCATTCAGGATGTGTACATCCTCATCATTGAAAGAGTGTCCACTGGCCTGTAGGTGTAAATAGACTGCAGAGTCCTGGCCTGACGAGATAGCTCTTCTGTGTTGTGCCATCCATTTAGCCAGAGGTTATTTGGTTTCCCTGATGTCTAATTATCAAGTATCATTGTGCAATGTACTGTTTATAAGGTTGGGGAAACGTGCAATCAGCTGAGACTGAAGAAGTCACTTGGATGAGTGATGAAACGTTTCTCCCACTGAAAACGCTACGTCCAGATGAACAGAATCAACCTTTTAGGATTTACTTACCTGGATGATTGAGCATGCATCAAGACTTTTTAAAGAAAAGCGGCTATTCAAACCTACCTCACCCTGTGAAATAGCCCCAGTCTTGTTAAATTATGAGTTAATTGTGACCAACCACAATTATGCTTGGAAATTATCAGTCTCAGTAAGACTGAGTGTTCACTGGACAAAAATGGTATCCATGAGATAAAAAGAACAAAAAAGCTTGTCTCACATTTGCTGATCATCTTGAGGAACCCCAAGACTTTGGGGAAAATAGTTGGCAAAAAGTTGAACTTTTTGGAAGGTTTGAGTCTCGTTACATCTGGCATAAAACTAACATAGCATTTCATAAAAAGGAGATCATACCAACAGTCAAACATGGTGGTGTGATGGTCTGGGGCTGCTTTGCTGCTTCAGGATAACCTGCTGAGATTAAGAGTTCTTCTTTCTACCACAACATCCTGAGGGAGAATGTCTGACAGCTCAAGTACATGTAGTACACCAAAACACATGAATGGCTAAAAAAATAAAACAAAATTCATCTTTTGGAGTGGTCTAGTCAAAGTCGGGAGTTATATCCAATTAAGATGCTTTGGTGTAACTTTAAATGGTTTATTCCTGCTTGAAAACCAGTGTGACTTAAAAGACATGTGCAAAGAAAAGTGGGCCATAGTTCCTTCACAGTCAGAGGAAAGACTCACTGACAGTTATCATAAACGCTTGACTGAAGCCCAACCAATTATTAGGTTTAGGGAGCAACTGCTTTTTCAAATTTTTCAATGTTCAAGGTACACCTGTGGGTTTAATGTTACCTGCTGCTGAAGGTTCAAAACCTCAGCGGCAGAGTGGCACGACTTGCAACACTTTTTGTGATTTACTGTTGAGTATTAATTGATGTTATGAATTGTGGGACTGCATTACCTCCTTCATGTTCATAAGAGATGCTTCAGTGTGTCCTCCGCAACAAGAGATAATAAATGAAGCACTAAATCACCTTTCCTGAGTCATGTTACTGCAAATATACACAGTTCTGGGGTCGCTGCTTACAGTTCCTCAACCACAAAGACAGAAGGTAAAACAACCAAAGATCAGGGGGAACAGAAACAAAGGAAAAAAAAAAAATACAAAATTTGGCAACACAGAGAGAACCAGGCCTGTTAAATATTTTACTGACCCGATAAAGGAGCATATGCACTAAGTGTATATCAGACATTTCCATTATGTGTGTAATGCTGCTTAATCTTGGCGGCTTTCTGCTATAAGACTCTCCTCAGAACCCACAACATTTATCTATTACTGCTGCTGAAATACTAAGTCAATAATGCCCAGATAACTGCAATATATAAACAGCAACAGCACACATAGATAGTAGCTGGTGTTTGTGAGCACCAGCACAAGCTTTCACACCTTTAGAGAATATGTGTGTCAAGAAATGATGTCACAGACAGATTTTTTCCTTCCTGTCTGCAGCAAAAAACCAGCCAACAATGAGCATTTAAGCCACACAAATGATTTTATTTGTGGAATATCGACACCGATTTTCTTTTGTGATTTGTCGGCAGCCATTGCAATGAACACAATCTTGACCGTGGCTCAAGATTTGGCAGTTCGTCTTGTAATCAGAAGGTTGCCCGAAGGTTGCCGGGTTCGAGCCCCGGTTTGGACAGTCTCGGTTATTTACTTCACCCGTTGCCTACTGGTGGAGGTCAGAGGGCCCGGTGGCGCAAGTGTCCGGCCTCTGTCAGTGCACCCCAGGGTGGCTGTGGCTACAATGTAGCTTGCCATCACCAGTGTGTGAATGCGTGCGTGAATGGGTGGATGACTGGATGTGTAAAGCGCTTTGGGGCCCTTAGGGACCAAGTAAAGCGTTATACAAATACAGGCCATTTACCATTCTGTAACTGAGTGAAAAGAAATCTAAAATGGGGGAAAATACCACAACATATTAACACGTGGGGAGGTTTTAAACGCTGACCCACAGTTGGTTCACCTGCCAGAATTACACAACTATTAACCAGATAATTACTTCTGCTCTGAGCACTGGACATAAATATCAAACTGTAAGTTAATTTTCTAAAATCTTGTGGTGTATTCATCAAAGCCAAAATGGTGCAGAATGACAGAACCATGCAACGTGTGGATTCGTGAGTCTATATATCAGCTACTGAGTATTCACTGTTTTCTTTAATATAAAATGGACAAAATCATTAAAATTACATTTGCAGCTTTCTAAAGCTAATGTAGCCTCCATGTTAGGCCCCAGTTTGACAGAAAATATAAATGTAAAAGAATGAATATTATGAAGTTAGTTACACAATTCCAACATGTCCAGATATAAAGAAGATTGTTTAATTAAAGTAACCTTTTAACATTTTTCCCTAACACCAGTAGGACAGACTAGAGATGTAAAAGCTGAACTGTGTTCAAATTGTGGAAGCCATAAATTTCAATGATAGAAATAGTTCTCGCATAGTAGTTCACTTCAGTCCTCTGTCTTAAAGTTTTTTAGTGTTTTGAAAGAGGGTGTGATAAATTGAGGGTGGCTCTTCACTGTGAAACCAAAGGACACTCCACACTGAGACAGTACAAAACTAACATTGCCATCTCTTTAAAAGTTATAAGACACTTATGCTTTAGCTTTATTCTCCATATTCTTATGTTTTCTTTTGTACATAGTCTGTAGTAGCTATTTAAGCTAGTTTTAAGCATGTTATGACTTTATTTCTTACCTTCAGTTTGGAGGTCCCTGAAAAGGATAAGCGGAAGCGAATGGATGGATGGAAAACTAAGAAGTTCAAAAATAAACAGAAAAGTAAAATCAGCTTTAATGGATAAACCTGACTTTGTGTAGCTACTTTGTTAGTTTTGGGTATCTAAATTATGTGTCTGTGGACTCTCATTTATTAAATGGTAAAAAAAAATAAAAAGGCCTGTATTTGTATAGCGCTTTACTTAGTCTCTATGGACCCCAAAGCGCTTTACACTACATTCAGTCATCCACCCATTCACACACACATTCACACACTGGTGATGGCAAGCTACACTGTAGCCGCAGCTGCCCTGGAGCGCACTCACAGAGGCGAGGCTGCCGGACACTGCCGCCACCGGGCCCTCTGACCGCCACATTTGACATTAACATTAGTGGATTGCTTGAGTCATTTTATTTCATTGAGTGATTTCATTACATTTCATTACACTGGTTATTTGCACAATGTAGAGCCAAAATGTAAGCATAGGAAGCTTTTTTTCTGTGAAGCTGGATGTAGCAATAAATTTAAAGCCATTTCAAGTATGCTAATCTGAAGCTTAAGTGAGTGATTCAGTCAGATCCTTGCTTGCTTTACATGTCTGCATCATAATTCATTGTCTAGAGAGGGGAGACCGTATGAAGGACCGCTTCAGAATGAGTGCATATGCCATATGCATCTGGTGCCATTTTTGGCAATAATGTAAAGTCTCTGAAGGCTCTTTGAATAAAAAAGCACCACATGAAGACAGTTTTGAAACACAATGGGAGGCCATTTACGTCTGTGAGTCAGAAAGCTCACCTTGACATCTTTACCCAGGGTGGCACTGACAAGTCTTACTGACGTGAATGCTTATGACATTATAGCTAAAGAGAGGCTGTAAATTTTAATATGTGAATTTTAATTTAATTTTGCCTTGTTCAAACAGATATGTAAAGATAGTTACCTTATGATTTAGAAATGATTATTACCTTTAACATGCATTTTCATTCAGGGATTTAGCAAGCTATTATGCTCAAAAAAACGAGAACTGACGCCAGACATAATAAGCAGAGGAAATATTTCATGTGTTTACGTCTATATTCACCAAAATATGATGGTATCTTGCACTATAAAGTACTTTGAGGCAACTGTTGCTGTGATTTGGCGCTATATACAGGGTGGGCCATTTATATGGATACACCGTAATAAAATGGAAATGGTTGGTGATATTAAAGTCCTGTTAGTGGCACATTAGTATATGTGAGGGGGCAAACTCCTCAAGATGGGTGGTGACCATGGTGGCCATTTAGAAGTCGGCCATCTTGGATACAACTTTTGTTTTTTCAATAGGAAGAGGGTCATGTGACACGTCAAACTTATTAGTAATGTCACAAGAAAAACAATTTTCCCGACCCCGATCCATGGGAACAATCCTTGTAAGAACTTGGCTCCGGGTCCCCTGAACTCCCAGGGGACCTCACTCAAATCCGTGAGCCCTGTGCTTGCACTCTGGACGTCTCTCTTTGTCTTTGATCCTGGATGGTGTTCAATTCTCTCCATGGAGAAAACATGATCAGACAATTTCACGAGTGCACATAGACCAACCCACTTTGCTGGTAAAGATGGATATGCCTTATGTCCATAAAAGAAATACCAGTCTGCTAACACCCTCGTACCTTGAGGTGTTGGTGCGATCGTTGAGCATTTGGTCACATTCTGTCTTCCCTCAGTAAGTGTCATTTGGTACGAGGAGTCAAATGCACAGTCTGCTGCTCGCTGAATTTCATCACTGGCACACCTGACATTCATCAGACACGTCAGGCACTTAATTCTGTTCAAACGAGGGCAAAAAGAATAAGTGACGTTGCATAAATGCCTTGGCAAATCCCCAACCTGGACTGACCCATTGCCCTTGATACACATGGGTAACTGGCCTGCTTCCAGTTTGTTTAGCAGTATAATGTCCAGCAGCGGGTCAGATACTTGGGGCCAGGCTGCCGGGACTGTCGTACCAGAGCAATTCACCTTCCCAGCTACTGGCAAATCAACTTTTCCATTCAGGTTCAGGGGAGTTGAAAAGTTGCCAGTGTTCCAAGTATGTCTTGCTACTGCAGGGCTCTAGACTAACTTTTTGCCATGGGCGTACCAGTACGCCTAACTTTTTAAAGTTAGGCGCACACAAATTTTATATTAATTTATATAATATAATGTGTTTTTCTGGATACACTGTGCTTTTTCAGCATTCAAAGATTGATGACACCGTGTCAGAGCACTGGCTATGGATTTCAGAAGGATCAGGCCTTAACTTAACAGAAAAGTTAGCAATAGTTCTTTTCCTATTACAGCTACATCCACTTCTGTCGTGCCTAGGCTGCTCACTAGGGCTGGGTATCATCACTGATTTCTATAATCCATTCGATTCCGGTTTTCAAAGTCCCGATTCGATTCAACTTAGCCTCAGACAGTCAGAAATATTATAATTCTGATCATTTATCAGTACTGACTTCATCAGAATTGTGAACATCACAGCAGATGCCTTTGTGTGAAAGTAACTGAGAATAAAACACAGAAAAACATGAAGGAGATTTTCCTGGTCTGGCTTTTTATAGCAGATAACCTTAAAAATATTCTACAATGTTCTGCATATAAAGTTTAAATTTCTTCAGTATTGAACAACAGAAAAAATAGGCTTTCTTGTCCGAGGTCATTTAAGTGAAAAAAAGAAAAGAAAAAGACAGCAGCCACAGCGCTGTAAACAACGGTAGACTGGTGGGTAATAAGCGAATGAATAATACAGAAAACAGAGATTGGAGACGGGAAACTGTTCTTGAAGTACAGAGAGAGATAGAGAGAGCTAGCTGTGCATGAATAGTCGTGGAAGCAAAACAGCAAAATTCATGACGACATTGATCAAATGTGAAGCGCAGTTTGCTGCTTCTTTTGCTGCTGGCTCGGTGAATTTTGGTTGGAGAGAGACAAAACCTGCAGCTCAGAATCAGCGCAAAAAGACGTAAACACAGCGCGGACCGGACGCATCAGGATCGCTAAGCTCCGACAGCGTGTCCGTCTACGGGCCGTCGGGTGAGAAAGCCGAGAAAGACAAAGTTGATTCTGATGCGTCGGTCCGTCTGTGTTTACGTCTTTGTGTGGAATCCGTGTACCTGCTCTCATTTGCTGTTTGGTTGTTGTTGAAATGGTTTTGTGAGCTTTAATCTGAGAATCTGGCGTTTCTGGCAAAACACAGTTATATTTAAAAGTCGATTCAGGATTTAATGAATTGATATCGCTTTATTCAAGCTACTCACCTCCCACTTCCACCTGCACTTTCAACTGGACCACGGCCAATCAGAGAGGTCCCGCCCCTTACTATCTCTGATTGGTTTAGTCCACGATAGGGGCAAAATGTGTGTCTGTTGTTGACCACAGGGAAGGTTGCAGATTTTTTTTTTTTTGCTACCCGAACAGTTGGTCGCACAGGTGCAACCAAATATTTTTTTAGTCGCACCACTGAAAAATTTGGTCGCATTTGCGACCAAATTGGTCGCACTCTAGAGCCTTGTACTGGGTGTGTTGCTAAGGCAAGCAAACAAACTATCTCGCTCTCTGTGATGCTATATGGCCACAGCCATAGCTGGACTGGCCATCGGGCATACCGGGCATTTGCCCGGTGGGCCGCTGGCGATTTTTTGTTTTTATGGGCCGATGGATTTTTTTTAGGAAGGGTATATATAATGAAAGGTGTTGGATTGGCCAATTGGTCATGATCGACTCTGGGCTGGACCAATTACAGCCGAGGAGGCCGGATGCACCCTCCCCCTTGTTTAGCAATCACGTGATTTTCGCGCATTGCATGCCGGGAACTCGTGGCAAAACAATCCAAGTACCGCATCAAATGCAAGCATTTGCAGCACCGCAAAACGTTCATTCTCCGGTTCCAATACCTTCTTGTTTTTTCTTTGCCGCACAAAAAAGGAATGTACAAAACAAAAGGAGAACAATGCCGGTCCGTACAAAGACAGACTCGACGAAAAGACAAAGAAAAGATACGAGGAAAAAATCAAAGGAGTGAAAGGGTCAGACCCTTACGAGCACACAGAGTGGACAAAAGACGTTAGCGTGCTGCCCAACTTTCACCACGCTCAGATTTATAATTATACGGTTCTTGGAGTGAGTGCATACACTCATGAAGTTTAGTAACTTCAGGTCACTGCAACAAGCCCAGGTACAGTTTACCGACGGATGGGTACAGGACCTTGAAATGCACCGTGTAGAACGAAAGACCATCGTACGAACAAAGGTAAGTTTACCAGTCTCACAAATCGTCGTCATAAATACACATTCGTTAACCGTTTATTAATAGGACCTTTGAGCTCAACGGTAATTAATTAGTAGTGGAAATAATTTCTGGTAGCATTACAGAAATGTAGCAGTGACAATAATATTGTATGCTGTAATCGTACTGGACAATTAGTGATACAAAACAACTGTTTTATCCTGTGAATAAAAGTATATGTTTTTGTCAATGTACCATAATAACAGAAGCGAAACACAATATTGTGTCAGGACAATTCACTATTTATGCACAATAAACAAAGGAGCATAGCGCGACAATTTCTGTTCAGCGCCAGACTTGCTTGTAACCTATATCACCAATTATGTTATGAAAATGACGTATTAACTACAACAGAAACTGACCTTTGTGGAATGCTTGGAGCAGACTAACCATGTGAGCTGGAGTGTTCTGGGACGTTATATTTGGTATATCCAGACCATCCGTCGGCTCTTACTTCGGAAACATGGCTTAAAAAATTTCTCTTCAACGACGTAATCCGATAAAAAAACGATCTCTTTACCCGTCGGCTTCCCGTGGCTGTCATGCGACCGGCTATTGCAGTTAATAATACAACAGCTTCTTGCCATTTTTTGGGTTTCTTTTTATCGCTGTGTAACTGAGTTCAATTGAAAGCCTGCGTGCGCTAGTACCTCTTGCCACAAGTTCCCAGAATCCTTTGCGGTTTTACCCCTGAATGACGTCACATTTTCAATCTTTATCCTGGTGGGCCGGTCTCTAGTCAAAATGCCCGGGCCGATTTTTTGTCCCAGTCCAGCCTTGGCCATGTTAAAACTTATTCACACACCAGAAACTCAACAATCAGCTCACTCAGCTCACTCATTCAAGACCCCTCATGAGCATTCTGATTTCTCCCTATGTGGTGCAAACATCTGTGCTCCTATAATATTCAGTCCACTACTCTATGTATCATTTTCATCTTACTAGTGACTTGGACAAGGTGACAAACAGAATCTCATGCTTAAGATGCTGTCTGGTCTTCATGAGTTTCATTGTATATATATATGCATGTAGGGTTAGTATGGTTAATGCATTTTCTGTTTGTGTGTGTTTTATGTACCTCTCTCATCATGTTTTCATTATTCTCATCACTGTTTAAACAACACACATCTCTCTTTCTTTTTTTTTTAAACTGTCCTTCCTTAAAAACAGAAAGTAGCATTGCAGTTGTTTCAGGCTGAGAAACACCAAACACTCTTCATGTTATCATTCATATTTCATCAACACAACTATTTTATTTCTTTTGTCCACTGGGCAGGTGACCCGCAGAATCATGTCTGCCCCAGCTGGATACCGCTTCACTCACATACTTTCACACCTCTCTGTAACTCACACACACCAGGACGTCAGACACAATCACCTGCTTTTCGCCAAAACAAAAATATGATGCTGATGTTACGAAAGTCTCACACACATGAATCAGGATGCAGAAAAGCTGTTGCCCATATGAGGTGCGAGGAAGAAACTGAACTCACAGATAGCTGCATGCTCGAGATATAATAGCTAAATAAATGTTGGGTCTGTGTTTCCATATGCCCCGCTAGTTTAGAGACGTATTCCTCATGAAGAACACAAGACATAACAGAACATCTTCAACCGGTCTTTAACACACTAACGAGGGAAGCCTTGGTCAGAACCAGGCGGTGGAGCATAATGCTCATCACCTGCCTCTAGCCCAAATCCTTCACATGGGATGTGCTTGTAATAAAACACTACAGCCTCCCCCCAGAACCTCGAGAGGCTGGGGAGGGGGACAAAGGAATGCCTTGATCACAGAGTTTGAAACAATGTAGAGGTGGTAAGCATAAAAATGACAACATTTAACAATTCACTTTAACAGCAGTTGTGTACCAGTTTCATGATAAATTTAAGAACATTTAAGGAAAGACAGGTGGTGCATGAAGGCAGGATTTCATTAAAAGATATATTTGTAACATCAACTCCTGACTCTTGCAAACCAAAGGAGGTAACGTAAGCTGTGAAACAGGACCTATTATACATTATCTTGTTTCCTGTTAAATGTATGTATATACTGGGAGAAACAAGTTGTTTCAGCTGCTGTTGCCTTCTTATCTGGCCATTCGTCTCCAGGCTTTAACACCAACGAGGCATTTTCACCCAGGGAGCTATTTCCTCTTTTTCAGACCAGTCTCTTTAAACTTTGGGATGATTTTGTGGAAAAGTCACAGTAGGTCAGCAGTTTCTGAAATATTCAGACCAGCTCGTCAGACATCAACAACCATGCAGAGTCTAGAGTTATTTAAATCACCTTTCTTCCCCAATCTGATGCTCAGTTTGAACTTCAGCAGGTTGACAGTTATAGCCATTACTTTGGCTGATGAGAAGTGGGCGATTGTATCTCTATGTCTGTACTCCTCAATCTCTGGTCCTCTACTAGAGGCCTGGGAGTTTGAGGCTACTGAGCAGCATCTTAGGTGTTCCTTGAGCTGCACTCTTATGGACTCTTATAACCTTTTTTTTTTTTTTAAAGGGAAATTATTTTAATTCACCAACAGTAGTAATGGGTTCACTTCAAGCCTCACTCTGGAACAATGCACAAATTGAGCACTACTTTGTCTGTTGATACAAATAAAGCTTTCGAGTCCATTCCAAGAACAGAGCTGCCAGCTTCAAACTCTTTAGGCAAGGACAGCACAAAGAATTGGTCTGAATAAGTGCATCCAAAAGGTACACTTATGTGGCTATGCACCCGCATGCCAGAGTCTAGGACTAAGTCAGATTACAAAATCCAGTTCTTTCACTTTTTGATCCAACAGGTACCAGGGCAGGTTAGTTATGCAGCATGAGATGAAGTTCTTGCTCCAAATCCTACTTCAAAGTGCAAGTTTCTGGAGTATTGACTGCTGTTGACTCTATGTATTATTCTAGGGTCTAACCTACAATATAAAACACCTTGACACGACTGTTGTTGTGTTTTGGCTCTGTATAAATAAAATTGAATTGAACTGAAATTGAATTGTTGACTGATTGATAAAACATATGAGTTCAGCATATGGTATCACATCTTGTGCCTTGTCTTGACTAATTTGTGCTGGAGTGGCTGGGAGTCAGTTAGGCCGGGTCATACCTCAATCCTGGCTGCTCTACAGTTTTTCCATTTACCATGCAATACATGCCAATGTGTCTGCTTTTACAAATGCATTTACTTATTGACTTTATTTGAATAGATAAATATGTTTGTAATAATATAGAATATGTGTCTGTAGGTACTACGTGTGTGTGGTCATCCTCATATATTCATTTCCACTGCTGCTGATGGGTTGTGCTTACCTGGTGGTGGGACTGACACTCTGGGCCAGTGAGATCCCTGGGGACTCCTCTGACCGCTACAAGGAGCAGCTGACTGCCAAACGCAAGGTAACCTGCCTACGGGATTTCACCACTAATGTAATCAGAATATTTTTGTGCTCTGCAGCCCTGAGCAGGATGTGACTGATGTCTCCTCATGTAATAAAAAAATCATCTTAGCATCACACACCTGAATCTGATTTCTCAGTCCTTTCTTCTATCTTAGACTGTTTTTTTTTTCAGACCACTTTTTGCTATTTTAACCAACTGCAGTCTCTTAATCCACTCTTTTCACCATTAGCTCTTCTTCTTGCTCATTAGGTGTAGAAAACCACGACTCCTCCGTGGTAAATTCTTTTGTCACTTTGGTGAGCCACCGTCTTTAACAGCAAATATGAGATCACTTTCATTTCTCCAAAACCTGCTGAGCTAATTGCATTCTCAATAACTACACCCTCAGGAGTTCTTTGTGGTCAGTGCCAACTTCTGCTAAAGTTTAGCATGCTAGCAGTGCATATGCTAGAGTTGGCATTTTTTAAAATAGAGAGTGATTAATGTGTCAAATTATCATCTGCTTATTCTCTCTTAAATGTCAGTGAGCACTGTCTGTCTTGGCAGCGCTGACGGTGTCTCATGATCTATTATATTTTTATTTTGCCCCAGAAAGATTTCAAAGTAGCTCAGACTTTTCTGCACAAACAGATTTGTTGGCTCTGCTGGCCAATGTCTTGTTAAAATGACATTGGTGAATGCTGAGTTCTCAGTGGAAACAATCGATGCAGTGCAGTTTGTAATCTCATCATTAAGAGATAACAAATGAAGCCGGAAACTGACAATACCTGCTGTAACACCGTTGTGAGTACTGGTTTTCTGAGATACGTTTTACTGGCTCACTCTCTTATTTGGGGAACTGCTCTTGCTAATCATGGGGAGCCTCAATGGGGGTGTCTGTGTGGATTTCCTCTGGGTGTTAGACGGCATATTGAGTTCATCTATGACTCTATAAACTCAAAATTCTCAAAAGTTACTACACTGTGTAAAATATCGATAAAATCAGAATGTGGCGATTTGCTAATCTCAAAAACTCAAATTTAATTCACACTAGAACATATAAAACATATTAAATGTGCAAGCTTTCAATGTCATAGGGCAGGGGTCAGCAACCTTTAACACCCAAAGAGCCATTTGGACCCGGTTTCCACGCAAAAGAAAACACTCGGAGCCGCAAATACTTTACTATACTACATCTAAAATGAAGATAACACTGTATATATTGTTTTTTACCTTTATGCTTTGTGTGAACAACTAAGGTGTGTTGCTTATGAAATCCATGAAGTGCTATAGAGAAAATTACATTTTATTTATGTAATTAACACATTTTGAACTCTTAAAGAAATATAACAAAAGGAAAGACACCCAGCTGAACTAAAATGATCCATGTAGCAAACAAAAACTGTTGTGAGCCGCCATCCTTATATCGCCTTTGGGCTTTTGGAGCCTTGACCTGACTTTTAAAAAATTTTTGGGAAAAAAAAGCACTATGCTGCTGAAAATGAAAAATAGATATTTGCAAAATTCTGCCTAAATATGTATTTTAATTGGTTAATGTGTGTGGCGAGGTGTGGTCTGCAACACCGCTGCAGGGGAGGCGGACGCACCTGAGCGGCACCCGCAACCACGCCTCGCTGCCTTAACGTCTGTGCTCTCTCTGCTGTTGTGTTGGTGTGTGTCGGGCTGTGAGCTGAAAAGCTACAGCCGGCTGTGTGCGTACAGCAACCGTGTGAAAAGTGGTCAATAAAGAGATGCTGAAAAGCATGTTTATGGAAACATCGTCGGGTCTGCCGTGATATGTTTACAATGGGACTTCTGCTCCTGAACCTCTGCGCACAGCGTCTGCAAATCGGGGCTGTACGAAGTCACTTTCATCTTTACGCAGGACTGTAAGCTGTCATCTGTGAGGCGTGAGCGGCGTTTGTTTTTAACATAGTTCACGGTGGAGAACAGCTGCTGACATAATGTGGATCCGAAGCTCCATAATTGGCCTACCTGGGGTTGAATGTCTCGATAAATGCACGGCGTTTCGGCGGGTAAACCGGCTTTCGCGAGTGTGACGCTTATTTTGAGTGATGAAAAAAATAATAGAATATAATTTTATTTTTATATTTCAATATCACAATAATCTTCCAATTTAGAACTACAAGTTAAAAATTAACTAACATAAATAAAATACACTTCAGCTAAATGCTTCTAATTTATTTTCCCAAACCACGCGAAGCCGCACTATAAGGAGTAAAGAGCTGCATGCGGCTCCGGAGCCACAGGTTGCCGACCCCTGTCATAGGGACTAATGTACCCTCATACCATCAGAAATATAGGCTTTTGAATAGAGACCACATCAGATGGTTCCTCTCACAGCATTTTTCCAAAAATGAATGTTGAATTTTGATTCTTCTGTCCACAGACAAATTTTCTGCTCTATCTTAAATGAGCTTTGGCCCAAAGAACATCTATCAATTGGGAGGTTAATGGAATGATCTCTGGCTCCTCCATTCCTTTGTGTCATTGAACAAGAAAATGAACCCCAAGTTACTCATGATACATTCATCGTGAGTAACCTGGGGTTCCTTTTTAGATGAATGGATGATTTTTGCTGAAATCTTATTTTAATAATAATGACCTTAAGGCTCCTTAAGGATACCAATTTGTAATCTTTGTCTGACTGAGAATCATGTTCACACTGGAGAAATCTACAAAACATAATTGCGTAATCATGTATTCAACAGGTGGTGAAGATGATGATTGTGGTGGTATGTACTTTTGCCATCTGCTGGCTGCCCTACCACGTCTACTTCCTGCTGCACCAGTTCTTCCCCGAAATGTTTGAGGAAACATACATCCAGCAGGTCTACCTTGGTATCATGTGGTTGGCCATGAGCTCTACCATGTACAACCCCATTATCTACTGCTGCTTAAATGACAGGTTAGTTAGCACCTCCAAACCATTATGCATGCAACTACTTCACCAACAGGGCATCTTATTAGTTCCACATATCAAATACTGAGGTTTAGAACTGTCTTTATTTTTCCTGTCGTAGGCTCAGCTGTGAGACATTCCTCAAAGATTCTGGTTAAGACTGACATGACAGCATCCATCTTTTGCTTCAAACTTGTGGACAGCAACCTCATAATGCAATTTTCTTATTCAAGTACATTAAAGAGTCATTGATTTGGATTGAGATGTGGCTGACAAGAGTAGCACACAGTGCGTTCTAAGCAGCTTTTGTTTTTTCCATTAATGCCTCGTTAGTCTGCTCTAAGCCGTTATCTAGCTCAATTGAGATTGAAAACTTAGAGTTTTAAGCATCACAGAAGGATCACAGCTCCAAGGGATGGAGTTAAAACTCCACGTGCAACTTAACCAAAAAGTTTGAGAAAATAAGGGAAAAAAACAATAAGCCCCCCATGACAATGTAGGCTTTGGATTTTTGAAAAGCTCAGGCTACATTATTTTTATATCAAAATTACTTAGCATGGGCAATAAACCTCATCAAAAAACATAGCAAATTTTAAACACCAGACACTCCTTTATAATGGTACACACTTAAGCTAATGTGACTGTCAACAATTTTTAAGTTTATAGCAGTTTTTGCTGGTTAACACTGCCTGGTACTCCTGGCTTCTCTCTTGTTATTTTACTTACATTGACATGTTCGAAATAAGCTATCCTATCTTTTCTATCGATCTAAAATATTTGACTTTGCGAATGAATCATCATTCACAAAGACAATGGAAGATGCTTCTTTAATGAAGCATCTTCCATTGTCCTCCATTGCTGTAACCTGCTAATTGCCTTTGAGCTTTCAGAGAAATGCGATTTCACACTTGAGTATTTTACCTCCCAAGTCCCAAAAATGAAAATGTGTGGGCTGAGGTGAGGTTTATAGGTTTAGTCACTGGTGGTTTTTGTCTCCCTGAGCTCATATGCATAACCAATGTGAGTGTTTTTTCATCAGTCTCTTTCTTATCGCTCGCTCTCAGCGACAGACATGTTGCCTTTCCCTTCATTCTTCTCTCTCTGTCTGGGCTTCACATTTGGTTGTGTTTGTCTACTGAAGATGTTTCATGTCAGGCTTTTCTCATCTAAATCGCAAAATACTTCCATCGTGTCTTCTGTCAGTGTTTTGATAATTATTTTTAGTCTTTTTTGTAACACCTGCAAATGTGTTAATGAACAGTAACATTTGGACGTTCACTGCGCATGTGTGTTAGACTGTTACAGTTTTACACCTGCTGTTAGCTTCATGCCCGAAGTGCCATTGACAGATGATCTTTTGTTTGTACACACACATGATGTTCTAGTGCTTTGGCATACAATTGCACCACAGATATAATGTTAATAACTCCGATTTACAGTTTCCTTTACATTTAAAATATCTAGAGCATATGGGTTTCATGGATGGATGTTATTGTTGTACTGTAGTTTACCAGTAAGAAGATGAGGAAAAATGAACCAGCTGTGTCCTTTAAACCTGCATTAAATGACTTTTTGTTTACTTGGAGGCTGTGCAACAAGCTACACAAATTTCATTATAAAGTTGGAATGAGTAATGTGTCACCGTTCTGTTTACACAACCAGAATCCACAGAGAGCTTCATTAGCTTCTATTTAGAGCTGTTTCTCAGTCCATCTGACCAATTTAGGTCTAATATTCACTCTCTAACCAACTCCTGTGTGGAAATATCTCTTTAGCTGCTAAATGCTCCACTGAGTTTTTACTGGGGCTTCACAGAGAGGTAACGTTGAATAGTTACAACACCAGTTTGACTCTGAGTGTCTCAGTTATAACACCACCCTGCTTACTGTGCTGCCACTGCCTTGCACTGTACTCCTGGCTTCATCCACACACAGAGATCAAACAAAACCAGGCCATTTGCAAACAGTTAGCTGAAGATGAAAAAACTCTGCAGAGCTAAACTGGTGATAGTTTTGTATGTTTGTCATCTTTTTTCGTAACTTTCCCAAGTTGTCACTCCTGGTCAGACATTAAAACAAAATAGCAAATTTCTCCCTTAAATTTAACAAGATGAAATAAACTGCACGGTTGATTAATTCAGCACTCTTACCTTTAAATAATCTCACAGTTCACATATAGTGGTTGATGCCAGATAATAGATTTCAGGGTTTTTATTTGTTATTTTTTTGTTATTTTTTCATATTATTAAACAAATTTTAATATTAGACAGAGATCACCAGAGTAAAAAATGCAGTTTGTAAATGATGATTTTATCAGAATCAGAATCAGAATACTTCATTAATCCCGAAGGAAATTAGGGTTACAGCAAGCAGCATGCTAATGGTGCATGCACACTTACAAAGGAACCTTCTGACCAACTTTACACAAACATCACATTGGGGAGACATGTCAGAAAGGTAGGCTGATAGGAAAAACACAACGAAAATACATAACATGAGGTAAGAGGAGGAGAAAAAAAACTCCACTCAGACTGAGCTCCTAGTGGGAGAACAGTTTGATAATAGAAAAAAGGGGATGATAGATGTCAATAAGGGAAAGGGGGCTATCCAGGTTTGAACCCAGGGTTCTCTTAGGGTGAAGCAACAGTGTAAACCTCTGAGTCATCGTGCAGCCAAATCACAGGAGAACAGATTTATTTGTGTATTTCCTCCACAGGTTTCGAGCTGGTTTTAAACAAGCATTCCACTGCTGCCCCTGCGTCCCTCAAGGCTCCTATGAAGGCCTCGAACTCAAGTCCACCCGCTATCTTCAGACCCAGACAAGTGTTTACAAGGCCAGCAGGATGGAGACCACCGTGTCTACTATTCTACAGGTTGGGGACGATGTAGAGCAGCCCAAGGTGAAAGTTATAGGAGGCCCAGGGCCTGGCGGGGCTGCGGTTGAGGCCAGACCACACAGCTCCTCACTGGACCTCACCTCAAATGGTTCATCATCCTGGAGTGTCTCCAAAACAGTATCAGAGATGTCGAGTTTCTACTCCAGTAGCAACCTGGAGGAATAGACTTCAAGTGCAGGCAGCATTATGCTGGACAGCAGGAAAAGAATGTAAGTTGAGCGATCCCGTTGCTGCTTTTGCCTGCGTGTGTTTATGAAAAGTACAGCAGGAATATGTGAGTTTGTCTGCTGGTGAATGTGAGTTTTTAATGAACACATTTCCATTTCCATTTTGCTGGAATGCAATGCTGGGAAATATTGTCCCTGTTCACAGAACTGTAGTTTCACTTAGTTATCTAATTCAGAGCTAATGGTCAGCTGGCATTCGTAGGATTTGTCAGGTGCCAGAATGGCTCGAGCTTCAACAACAAGAGCACATGTCAGTTTCAAAAAGCTAAACTGAAGCCGACGCTAGTGCCTCCATTGTTCACAGCTTCTGCATGTCACCCCAGTCATCTCAGGTTCACACATGCTCGATCACGCAGGCTGCGTGACTTCTCACAGTCTATTTTAGAGTGAAGCTGTCACACGATGCCAATACACTGCTGTAAAAACGGCGGCTTCTCCTTTTAACAGAGGGGTTTTCTCTGAAGAGACAAAGTTTTGAAAAAAGTGAAGGCAACCTGTTTTACACAGGAGTTCTCTAACAGACACTGAAACACAGGCAGATGTGGGATTTTAGTTCAAAGGGTCTCCCACAAGGGGAGATAAAAACTGTAAACAACAAAGGAAAATCTACTCTGAACTTGCCAGCTCTGTCTCACTGAGCAGGACTTCATGAGCAGTCCAACATGCAGAGCAAGCGCCTGTCTGATTGAAGAAGCGCTCAAAAGATCCTCTGCAGGTGTTGCTGAAAAGTTCTGGCAATCAGCATAAACACCAGCAGTGTAGGACTCCCCTGTCATCAGGCTACGCATTGACTTCAGCACCATTTCTGAAAAACAGAGGCGCTTCAGATGCTAAAGAGGCTGCTGTTTCAAGAGAAGGCAAACATTTAGCTAAAAACCCCACATGCCCAATATGAACCGTTAAATGATGTGAGCCCACCATTAAATCTGTTCAACACAATCTGGAAAAGAAATGATCGAGTGTTCTGCAGAACCAGTACATTATTTTAGTCTGTTTAACATGCTCCTCCTCCATCAGATACATAACGATTCATTGGTGAACTGAAAGACAGGCACTGCTTTCAGAGTGTAAAACATTTTTTAAAAAACTTTTTTGTAGCTGGCACCAACATAAAATGATCTTTTCAAGCAATTGTTCACCTTAAAATCAGATTTATTGGGCTTTCAGTTCTGGACATTCCCTGGGGTAATCCAGCAAACCACTTTAGTTTCACTTTTTCTGTTATGGTCTTTTATTTTCTTGTATTTCTATGTTAGCTTTATCGTTTTCTCCCTACACTGTTTTGGGCTGAATCTGGTACATTATATGGGTAGGCTCCATTGTTAAGATGGGCGAAGTGAACTTTAACTTCCTTTGCATGAGGTGTCACTGGACAGTTGTTTCAAATACTGTTTAAGCTGTCAGTCCAAAATGTAATCCAGCTACAACAGGACACAAGTTAGTATCAGGTTTAAAGTTCTTTGCAGACTTTTTGTCCTTGGATGTGCAGCTTGTTACCTGTGGCTCTTTAATGTGCAGTGATGTGCCTTGCTGCTTTTCATAATGTCTGAAACAAAACAAAAACACACACACACTAAACAAAACCCAAAAAGACATAAAAACAAAATTTTCCTTTTTGATAAAGCATATAGTTAGGGCTCCATCAGGTACATTACGTGGGTTTTGCACATTCAATCACCTTCTCCACTCACTATGTGTTTATACATCTCTCTGCATTTAATTATTAGTTATTATTCATCTCTGGCTCTCTTTGTCGTGTCTTCCCCCCTGACCTCTAATAATCGCGACAGACGGCCACTCCTCCAGAAGACAGATTCTGCTAGAGGTTTCTTCCTGTTAAAAGGTTTTTCCTTTTTCCTTCCAAATAATGGGAAGTTGTCAGGGTTTTCTTTTTTTCTTTTCTTTTTTTTTGTATTATTGTAGGGTCATTACCTTATAATAAAAAGCGCCTTGAGGGAACTGTTGTTGTGATGTGTCACTATATAAATAAAATTGAAATGAAAAGCCCACATGGACAAACTGTCATTACCTCCTACAGTAGTAAACACTCAAATGTCTACAAACAACTGCTGTAATAACAAATTGCAGTGAGGTGCAAACCTATGGTGACACTGTTCTCACAGTAGAAAAACTGTAAATACTTTTAACAACTGTAATGAAATTTTAAGATGTTTTCTTGCTGCTATATCTGTGAAAGAGTTCACACTGCAGGATATTTGTATACAGATATTCTGCATTGTGTTTAACAGCTAAATTCACAACAATTTACATATTTGCTGGATGCAGAGCGAACACACAGCCTCAGATACACACATCCACAGCACTGCAGAGCTATCGCTTATCAGACAAGAACACACAAAGCAAGAAAGACTGAATCCATTTGAAGTATTTCAGTGATTTTTTTAAAAACTGAAAGTAAGTAAACTGTTATTGGCATTTTTTTTTACTTGCTTTGCACTGAGAATCAATTCACTGCTATCACATACTGAACACAGTATGCAGCAGCCCTTGGTTAAATATAGTTCCAAGATGGATATTGTTTTCAGTGTGTGCACACAACACGTGCACACATGACTAGAGAGTGATCACCTGCTGACACCCATCAATGATTTTCGTACAGACGCACATACCGCTCATATGCTCCCCCCTGATTGTTGGTCTATTCTCGGCACACAAGGCCTGTTGTTATAAATTCCAGTGTCAGCTGACATGAAAGTGAGAAGCAGTTGTGAAGCAACATAACTACATTAGATTCAATAAATTCTATCGCAATTTCAGTGCATTGTCTTGTTGACAGTGAACCATACAGCATTTAACATGGACACTGTGCACGAATAACAGAAGGTCACATTCAGTGCGGGGAGGGAAAATGAAAGGCAAATACCAGACGTGTCATCACCCGGGTTAACATTCCAGTGTTTCACCGTGGCAAAGCAGCTAGTAATAAACGCAACATAGCTAGACAGGCGCATCGGTTGAGTGATAAGACCATCAGAATAATAGCTTTGAGATTTCATATACACATACCGGACAGCCATGTTGAGTGACAGTCTAGTAAATCTACTCAAAAGAAAGAAAATTCAAAGAAGGATAGCTTTCCATTAAATTATCGTGCTTGTCCAGCCACTGGTGAGGTACTCACATTCACACCGACACGCCATTTAGAATCACCAGTTACCCTAACAAGGATAAATTTAGACTGTGGTGGTGGTGATGGGGTTCAACACAGGTGCAGGATGTATTATTCTTATTTTATAAAAGTACAATGGCAGGTGCTGTTGTACCATTCAAAGATGGTACAATAATACAACCGACCGCCAGCACTGACAGCAGATATGTAACCAAGCAACAGAAACCAGGTGTGACCATATTCTGCACTGAATAGGAGGGTTAGGACGGAAGAAACCCAGGCTGCGGCCGCTAGCACTGCTAGGGTTAGCCAAACTAATCTGAGCCTGTGTGTGCTCAAGTCAAGTCAAAGTACATTTCAGTGACATTTGAAACACGATTTCACATTGTTCCTAAAATACAGACAAAATATTTGTTTGGCCAATTATTAACTTCCTAGATTTAAAATGTGCCCAGTTTCCTGTATTTTAGACTAGGCATCATTTCTCTCATTTAAATAACTGCTTATTTAGTTGCTAGGAACATTTCTACTGCTAACTGCTTCATCGTGCTGCCCAAAGATGGATCATCTCTAATACGTGAAAGAATTCATTATAAAACATATACATTTACATGTCATTGTTACTTACAGCTTGCCATATACAGTGGCTTGCAAAAGTATTCGGCCCCCTTGAACTTTTCCACATTTTGTCACATTACAGCCACAAACATGAATCAATTTTATTGGAATTCCACGTGAAAGACCAACACAAAGTGGTGTACATGTGAGAAGTGGAACGAAAATCATACATGATTCCAAACATTTTTTACAAATAAATAACTGCAAAGTGGGGTGTGCGTAATTATTCAGCCCAGCCACAGATTCTCGATTGGATTTAGATCTGGACTTTGACTGGGCCATTCGAACACATGGATATGTTTTGTTTTAAACCATTCCATTGTTGCCCTGGCTTTATGTTTAGGGTCGTTGTCCTGCTGGAAGGTGAACCTCCGCCCCAGTCTCAAGTCTTTTGCAGACTCCAAGAAGTTTTCTTCCAGGATTGCCCTGTATTTGGCTCCATCCATCTTCCCATCAACTCTGACCAGCTTCCCTGTCCCTGCTGAAGAGAAGCACCCCCAGAGCATGATGCTGCCACCACCATATTTGACAGTGGGGATGGTGTGTTCAGAGTGATGTACAGTGTTAGTTTTCCCGCCACACATAGCGTTTTGCCAAAAAGTTCCATTTTGGTCTCATCTGACCAGAGCACCTTCTTCCACATGTTTGCTGTGTCCCCCACATGGCTTGTGGCAAACTGCAAACAGGACTTGTGGTTTTTTGTTAACAATGGCTTTCTTCTTGCCACTCATCCATAAAGGCCAACTTTGTGCAGTGCACGACTAATAGTTGTCCTATGGACAGATTCCCCACCTGAGCTGTAGATCTCTGCAGCTCGTCCAGAGTCACCATGGGCCTCTTGGCTGCATTTCTGATCAGTGCTCTCCTTGTTCGGCCTGTGAGTTTAGGTGGACGGCCTTGTCTTGGTAGGTTTACAGTTGTGCCATACTCCTTCCATTTCTGAAGGATTGCTTGAACAGTGCTCCGTGGGATGTTCAAGGCTTGGGAAATCTTTTTGTAGCCTAAGCCTGCTTTAAATTTCTCAATAACTTTATCCCTGACCTGTCTGGTGTCTAAATCCAATCGAGAATCTGTGGCAAGATCTGAAAACTGCTGTTCATAAACGCTGTCCATCTAATCTGACTGAGCTGGAGCTGTTTTGCAAAGAAGAATGGGCAAGGATTTCAGTCTCTATATGTGCAAAGCTGGTAGAGACAAACCCTAAAAGACTGGCAGCTATAATTGCAGCAAAAGGTGGTTCTACAAAGTATTGACTCAGGGAGCTGAATAATTACGCACACCCCACTTTGCAGTTATTTATTTGTAGAAAATGTTTGGAATCATGTATGATTTTCGTTCCACTTCTCACATGTACACCACTTTGTATTGGTCTTTCACGTGGAATTCCAATAAAATTGATTCATGTTTGTGGCTGTAATGTGACAAAATGTGGAAAAGTTCAAGAGGGCCAAATACTTTATCAAGCCACTGTATTTACAGAATCAACACGGAGTGTCTACATCTGATCAGTACAGGTACAGTTATTTCTCACTAAAGAAAATGTCATGCGATAAACTTGCAATATTTAGACTGAAAAAAATGTAAATCCAAATGATGACACACTTGTATTATCATAGTCTTTTTCTTACGATATAAAGAGCTTTGAGGTGACTGTTAAAGGGATTTGGCACAATAGAAATAGAAAAAATTCAATTGAATTTTAAGAAATAATGGCCAATTTTAGTCACCATGCCTAAATATCTGAAATATCTAAATATCTGTCTCAACATTATATCAGTTGACTAATTGGCCTCAGTCTGCCATGTCTGAGTGAAGAAGAACTGGAAATCACCCTGGAAATTGCAATAACTACAATTTGCAGCTGCAAGTATTGTGTTTCTCTGTTGAGTCAACTAAAGTAACGAATTCATTTCATTTCAATTCAGTTCAGTTTTATTTATATAGCAACCTCCGACAGCCATCTGCTGCATCTAGTTGGGGGGAGGAAAGGAAGACAGGACAAAAGAGAATTGGAAAGCTGTGTAAAATGTCAAATATATTCAATAGTTTAAACACTTATTTTACTTGCCTTTATTGCCTGAAAATTAGTTTTGAATTTGATGACAGCAACATATTTTTTTTAAATACAGTTGGGATGATGGCAACAAAAGGTTGAAAAGATAAGCAGTGTGAAAATCAGCTGGAGGAATATTTTGCAACTAATTAGGTTAATTGACAGCAAGTCAGTAACATGACTTCAGAGTTCCTCAGAAGTAAAGATGCACACAGGTTCACCAGTCTGCAAAACAACTGTGAAACAATTTCAGAATAATGTTTGTCAATGTAAAGCTGTGAAGACTTTGATTATCTCATCATCTACAGTACATAATATCATCAACAGAGTCTGAGAATCTGAAGAAATATCTGTGTGCAATGGTCAAGGCCAGAAACCAACGTTATATGATCTCTGGGACTTTTCTTATGCAAAATAGAAGTCAAACATGAACATGATCCCTGCTGTTCTCATAGACAGCAGTGTGTGTCATTTAAATTGGCCAAGCATAAAACTTCAATATATTGAAATGTCTCACATGTAACTGGCTTTCCTTACATTATCAGATACTAGCAGCTGCAAAATAAATTCACCTCGAGAATTAAAGTGTTTCAAGATTAAAGAATGATGTAGTCCAGCACAAGACATATATACATACAGTGTCTAGTGTGTCTAGTATGTTAAAGAGTGCACTACAGCAGTGGTCCCCAACCCCCCGGGCCACGATCCGGTATTGGTCTGTGAGTCGTTTGGTCCCGGGCTGTGAGAGTTGAGGCTCAGGTGTGAAATTTATGGTTTTCAGGGACTTTACCGTTAACTCGGTTTTCCTGAATCTTTTCCCGTGTTGTAGTTGTGTGTCTTGTTTGAAAGAAATATTTATGCGTTACCATAGCGACCAGAGAGCATTAAGGGGCAGAGAGGAGGATGTTGCTCTCAGTGTTGTTGGTGCATTTCAGGAGGACGCTGCTAATAAAGTTACACAATTACACAGTGAATTCACATTTATTCTTATATCTGGTTGTATCTTTTCATTTTGTTGTATTTATCCGCGACACCTTAAAGGCCGGTCCGTGAAAATATTGTCTAACATTAAACCGGTCCGTGGCGAAAAAAAGGTTGGGGACCGCTGCACTACAGCACTGCTAACATGTAGGCAACATCTGATGACATGAGATTCACAGTGAACAGGGAAATCTTTATTCATTCATCTTCTGCACAGAGGTTCATAACGTCATATTTTCACACTCATCAGCACCAACATCTGAGGTGAACATGTGGAAAATGTAAAGCAAATTTTAAAAAACTTGTGAAATAACCACAAATGCCACATGCTGTCATAAAAGTTTAATGAAATATGTGTTTTAGTATTCTGGTAGCAGTGGTTTATTGTCAATCCAAAGAGCATAGTTACATTTTGGGAGCAGAACCTCAAACAGACTTAGCCAGGAGTGAATGAGAGCATGATGGCTGATGTTATTTGATGAAAGTAACCTGATTACCTTATAAACAAGACCTGCACCCTTGATGTGTGCTGCCCTGGTTGGATGATTTGGAGTGAGTGAAGTGAGCAGAAAATGTTCCTTAGCTAAAATACTGGAAGCAAATGAGCTCATTCAGTAAGTGATCAAGTCTGCAACTCAGATTCTTACTGTGTTTACAAATGAGGACCATCTCAAGGACATATTACCCATAACCAGCCTGTGCTGTGGGTTTTTTGTTCTGCAATGGGGATCATTCAGTGTTATGAGGAGGGTTTAGTTTATTAGATCCTGCTAAAACATATTTTTAAAGCCGTTAGAGTGGAATAGATACTCCATCAATATTAATATGTATATCAGTATTTTGCTAAATATTGGGCATGATAAGACATCACATGTTGGTTTTATGTAGTGGTAGATGCACATAGCCAGACCAAGGGGTACTTAGACTGGTTAGCAAAATCCCAGAGACTGCAGGTTTCACCTCTACTTACATCTTTCATATACAGTCTACAGAGGTGCACCACTTGCACAAAGTGGTTACAGCCTGTGGCTACAGTTAGCCTGTCCCTACTGGAGTCTCACTATTGGAAAATAAACCAATTAGCAACAGTTGCTCATAACCTTTAATACAAACTGACCCCCTGTGACTCGTCTGTGAGCTGCGGGCAGTTCGTTTCAAGAGTGATTTGTGAGGCTATTTTGTTTTATCCGAAGAGGCAAAACAACACTGAGTAAAAGTCCCGAGCAGAGAATGTGTCCTTTATGTGTCTGTTACACATAAAGGACACATTCTCTGTGTTAAATTAAACTAATAAATAAACAAGCACACTTCTGTTAAGTGTGCTTGTTTATTTATTAATTTAATTTTCCTGCAACCGCCTTGTGATCTTTTAATCTTTTGTCTCCCTTGCAAGGGGACCGAAACGTGAAGAGGTAATCTCCGCATGCTCCTGCTGAAATTTGATTTTCTAACAGAGACGGCCTTCTCCAGAGGAGTTTCAAAGATAAGTTAGATTCAGTTTGTTGGTGCTAGGCGTTTCAGGCTATAATTGCAAGATCCTCACGAGGACAGTGCTGCAAACATTTGGAAGGGTTGTCTGGGGTCCATTTGATTTGGCTGTTTACTGAATTACTATCCAATATTTTTTTTCCCTTTTGTTTTTTAGTGCAGAGAACTGTCTCAGTTGTAGGCAGAGGATCCCATTCAGTTGTGCAAACTTGGTTTAACTAACGATGTAAAAATGAAAACTAAATTAAAATCCCAAGTAAGCCTTCCAAACACAATTATGGGGCAAATCACAAATCTAACAGGATGCAAGAAATCCATAGTATCCATTATAATGTGGCATTAGCTGTCTGAGCCAGAGAGGCATGCAGGAGTGAGCACTGGGAGGCTGCACTTCAAAACCCATCTTATCATCTCATCATCATCATCATCTTTTATTTATTTATATTTCATGTGACTGCGGTGCCCTAATCATAAGCACAGAGCCAGAAATAATCCACAGTGTGTCCTGAATGCAGAGTACGCTCCCTGATCCGCCTCTCACTTGGACAGGTCAAGTGGAGTGGGTGAACGAGAGGCCGGGGCTTTAATGAATGTGTAATCAACTTTGTTCAGCGAGCGCTCCTTAAACGAGCGCGCCGCAGTGTCTCTCTCAACACACACTCAGAGCTCTCACGCGGCCATTGCTGATGAGAGCTGTAGCGATGGAGACAAAAAGATGCCTGCTTGTTGCTGAGGAGAGGCGCCTGGCAGGCTACACGGTAGGGTGAATGTCCTCATCAGCACCATCTCTACCTGTGTTTCTAACCATCCCTCACTCTCCAATCATGCTAATTACAGCTACTATCTAAACACACACACAGACACACATACTTTACAATGCAAATGCTTGTGGGACTCCTCACTTAATGGGGGAATAAAATAAAAAGAGTGACATGTGTGTATGCTCAAGTGTGTTTGCTCATGAAGGTGGGAGCAGATTAGTGTACTTATCGGTGATCAAGTGGTTTGGGGGGGTTTACTTACAAGAAGCCTTACATTTACTTATATATATTAATCACAGTGCACTTCATTATGATGCATCTTATCTGTAAGAATGTTTGCACAACCAGGGGAAATTAGATCATAGTGGCAGATGTGCCTGAATAAAAGAAGAAATCATCACATCTGGAAGTAAAACTTCAGTGACCGCCTCTGCAGTGTCAGTGTTGAGACGTTTATTGCTGCTTTGAATTTAAGCGTTTTTCTCATATTGTACAAATGCCAACCTCTCCAGTGGTCTCTTTTGTGAATCTCCTTTTCAATGTGACACTTTGAGTACAAGCTGTAAAGAGAACTCACCTTGAACCATGGCATAGTGATATCTCTGTGTGTGTTGTGTTGTAAAGTCATTTAACGCACCACAAAATGTACAGCGGAGCATTACAGCCGCATATGTTGTTGAACTGTGTCCGTGGAGGAGATGTGACTCTGGGGAAAGATGTGCTCTGTGTGTTACAGAACCAGTGCCTGTTACAATATAAATGGTCACATATCTTTCCCGTGGTAAAAAAAAAAAAAAAGAGAAGCCAGGCTGTGTCTGAGAACTTATATCACCACTTTTGTGTAGCTACCACATTGGTGAAATTTGAAGCCTGCATGAGCCTTGTGCTGCTAAGTGTTCAGAGAGAGACAGACAACCATGCACATCGGATCCACATCTACACCAAATTCAGAGCCTCATTTTAAAAGTTAAACTGTACATTGTTTTTTACCAGTTTTTCCAGCATTTATTTTTTCTGACAAACAAAAGAGTTTGAGGCTAGCCACATGTCCCGCACAGCATGGCAAAGAAGGATTAACACCAGAGGTGGGACCAAGTCATTGTTTTGCAAGTCTCAAGTAAGTCTCAAGTCTTTATCCTCAAGTCTCAAGTCAAGTCTCAAGTAATGTCAGGCAAGTCAGAGTCGAGTCTCAAGTCACTGGTGTAAAAGTCCGAGTAAAGTCACAAGTCTGAAATTTTGAATTTCAAGTCCTTTCGAGTCTTTAAAAAAAAAACGAAAAAAAATGTTGCAGTTATGCTAAATGTAAATATTAGACCATGTAATTTTTAAATCTGTGTTTTTCTCAACACATGACAAAATAGTGAACTTAGAAAATATACACAAATTGTGAAATTGCACCTCTTAAAATGCAGCTCAATTAAACCTAGCTCCAAGAATAATTTTCACCGACGGTTCTGAGATAAGCTGCATGTTATTCTTGGATGCGGTTGTAGGACCGGCTTTAAAATCGCATGACAAAAATATCATACACATTAAAAAAAACTGCATCACCAACGTAGCCTGGACAACATTTGCTAGTTAGATGAAGTCAGCTATCTCATCCGTAGCATATTTATATGCATATTTATAATCATACGGTTCTTGGAGTGAGTGCATACACTCTGAAGTTTAGTAACTTCAGGTCACTGCAACAAGCCCAGGTACAGTTTACCGACGGATGGGTGCAGGACCTTGAAACTGCACCGTGTAGAACGAAAGACCATCGTACGAACAAAGGTAAGTTTACCAGTCTCACAAATCGTCGTCATAAATACACATTCGTTAACCGTTTATTAATATAACCTTTGAGCTCAACGGTAATTAATTAGTAGTGGAAATAATTTCTGGTACGCATTACAGAAATGTAGCAGTGACAATAATATTGTATGCTGTAATCGTACTGGGCAATTAGTGATACAAAACCTGTTTTATCCTGTGAATAAAAGTATATGTTTTTGTCAATGTACCATAATAACAGAAGCGAAACACAATATTGTGTCAGGACAATTCACTATTTATGCACAATAAACAAAGGAGCATAGCGCGACAATTTCTGTTCAGCGCCAGACTTGCTTGTAACCTATATCACCAATTATGTTATGAAAATGACGATTAACTACAACAGCAAACTCGACCTTTGTGGAAATGCTTGGAGCACTTAACCTGTGAGCTGGAGTGTTCTGGGACGTTATATTTGGTCTTTGAATGGCTGCAATCCAGTCGCTCTTTGTTACTTCGGAAACATGGCTCGAACAATTTCTCTTCAACGACGTAATCCGATAACAACCGATCTCTTTACCCGTCGGCTTCCCGTGGCTGTCATGCGACCGGCTATTGCAGTTAATAATACAACAGCTTCTTGACATTTTTGTGTTTCTTTTTATCGCTGTGTAACTGATTTCAATTGAAAGCCTGCGTGCGCTAGTACCTCTTGCCACGAGTTCCCAGAATCCTTTGCGGTTCTACCCCGGAATGACGTCACATTTTCAATCTCTATAATATGCATGTTAAATTTTATATTTGGGGTGAAATATCAAGTCTTTTCAAGTAAACCGGTTCAAGTCCAATTCGTGTCCCAGGTCATTGGTGTAAAAGTCCAAGTCAAGTCACAAGTCTTAGAACATTTTTTCAAGTCAAGTCTAGAGTCATCCAATTAATGACTCGAGTCTGACTCGAGTCCAAGTCATGTGACTCGAGCCCACACCTCTGATTAACACATTGTTGATGATGGCCTTTTTCTGATGAGCTGACATGACGAAAAATATAGCATAGCATCATGCTTTAAACTCCTGACTCAGTTTTACTTTGAGGGCAATTACATTCACATCCAATCGACTGAGAACTTTTGGCTTTTAGCTATTTGAATCACCCTCACCCTAAAGGGTACAAAACTACAATGTCTACTGCTACCCAGGGTTTTTCTATTAGTCTTCAAATTGTCTTAAAGCTGAAGGTCAGCCAGCGTTTTAGCATTAAATATAGAGCTAACTGCACAGTGTGTGTGGAAAAAATACCTGATCCGGTATTTTTGGTCATATGTGACTGAAAATTGCACTTTTAACTGAGAAATGCATTTGAAAAGTACAGTAAGTAGTGATATAGCACTTTTCAGACACAGCCACACTGTGTTGGTGTTTCCATCATGGTTTCACTACTAAAAAAGACAGAAAACAAGTGTTTATCTTTTGTATGTGTTTTCAGTGCGAGTACTGATAAGGTGACTGTGTATCTGTTACTACCTAGTTTTAACTACCTTATGTTTGGTTACATTTAATGTGTAATGTGCAGTAGGTGTTTTAAATCTGTGCTTTTGCCTAAATTTTGGTGTAAATTTTGATGTAAAGGGATAATTAAAGAATAATTTACAAGTCATCGGGAATTTGTGCTCATTTCAAGCAGAACAATGTGTAACTATATGTGTGTGTGTGTGTGTGTGTGTGTGTGTGTGTGTGTGTGTGTGTGTCTTGACCTGCACTATGACAGCTTACAGATAAGACAGAGAGAGGAGGACAAAGAAGAAGAATGAGAAGCGGCAGAAACAGCAGGCTCAGTGTGCTGTTGATGTCAGATAAAAACATGTCAGGTGCTGCACTGGACCTTTAGCAAGAGCACACTTCAGCTGAACTTTTGACCAGTAGCACTACCAATGCTAATAATAACAGCATCAAGAGACTCCCTGTCATGCATGTGAGGCTGCAACATTAAATCTTATTATATAGTACGTAAGAAACCAATCCAGGGGAATTTCCATAGGTTTTATGGCTTTCCCTACTGATAAAGACCTTTCCTCCAGGCCTTCATATTAATTGGAGATTATGTATCGGAATTTGGGAGCAGGACCACGCCTCCAAACACGCTCATTCCGGTCGTCATCTATATAGGTCCCCCCAGTTCTGCAAGCTGTTCATTCTCGTTTACGTGGCCCTCCCTCCCTCCTTCTCCTCAATTCTTTAACGTCTTCATTTCTATTTAGTGCATGGGGATCTGCCAGGCCCGGGAGCCGTCTCCAGTCCCCTTCGAGGCCTTCCCCAAACCGCAGCTCAATTCATGTCAAAGCATTCACCTTTACCTACTAAAATGCTGTCAAACCTAAAATGAGGACGTGGGCCCAGCTAGTGAGTACAAGTATTAGATAAATGACAGAAATTTTATTCTTTTTTTTTAATTTACATTACAATTTTTTTTAAAAAAAAGAAATGGGACATTTTCTGTGAATTAACAAGAACCTAGACAATGATGTGGAAGTTACTTCCACATCAAACTTCCTGTGAAGTTTACGAACTCAGCCAGTCATTTCACACTAGATCAAATAAAAAAATATTTCTATTTTGTAAATCTTGGCTTGTTATGTTTCAAAGTGAAGGTTTATCCAAGGTTTGCTCATTGGTTATTGACACAGGCAAGTCTCTAGCCAGCAAGTAAGAAGCTTCAGAGTCAGATCCACCCTTTCCATCCCATGGTATCATATCCAGTTTTTTAAACCAACATAGTAACATTGAATCTACTAATCAGGTCTTCATGATAGTTACGTCCACCTCTACTGTTCATGGGATTACTTATAAATTATACCCATCAAAATTAATTCAGGGTATAAGACTATATAGATCTAGACGCAGACAGCAACCTCAGTTCCAATTTTGTATATATAAGAGCTGTTTGCAGAGTTACAGAAACTATCACTCTGAAGGGAATTGGGAGAGAGTGAGAGAGCAAGAGTGAGACAGAGTAATTGAGAGAGAAAAGGATGCTGAGGACACAGTAAAAAAATCTGTACTTATTTTATTGTTGAATACCAGGTTGCTCAGTATACAACCTCTACTGGTGATCTGCTAGTTCTGGGATCTGTGTGAATAGTGATTGTTTTCCTTGGAGAAATAAAATAGTAAGAAGCACTGTTTCCACTAGCTGCTACCATCTTCTCCTATCTCTGCTCCTCTTCACCACTACACTTACTGGATTGCCATTTTTCCCCCCAGCAGCTACTTAAGGACAAGACAGTAGTTTTCACCCAATCACTATCTTGTCATGAATAGTTTTCTTTCCCACACCAAGCACTTGGACGAATGTCCACTCTCACCCTCTAGACTTGCTCACATTACCCTGACTGAATTACGCATCAGTTTCTCTCAGCATCTCAACTCCTCTTTAAAGGCATGGTGCTCGCTTTCAGGCACACATGCACTCTTGGAAAGCTTTCTTGCAGAGTGAGATCAAGTCGATGAATTTATGCATTTTGTGGCTTCACTGAGGAAGTCATCCTGTCACTTTATGCATTTATTTTCTTAACACAGTATTTTTCACAAAGGCAGCTGTCACTGAAGAAGTTTTGCATTCAGAGTACCAGTGGATGCAAACTTTTCAAGCAGGCCAGGGGATATTTAATTTAACAATGTTCAGGCAAGACACACACTTACAACAGAGTCAAACACACGGTGCATATAGCATAGTATTAGATGGCTGTAAGTGTCGTAAATAGACTGCACTAACACAGTAACTAAGCTAACAAGCTACATTAAGCATGAAGGCAGAGGGTGGTATTGATCTTTTCAAAGTCTCTGCATTCTGCCAAGACTTCACTGAAGGACCCAAGTGCAGGATACTGTCACAAGTTAACCAGTTAACGACTTTGATTAGTGTTTTTATGCAAATCCCTAAAGTTCACAGGCTGCAACAGTCTTCAGGTAAGTGTCTTTAGGTAGGTTACTAAACAGGAATCAGAGCTATTTCTCTTTTTGTCAAGAGCTGATTAATGTGGGAGCAAAGTTCAAATGAGCTTCCTTAGGTAAGTAATCTATCAGGGCAGAGCTCCAATGCTGAGAGCTTTAGGTCAGGTGAGTAGTGATGACAGATGGGGTGAGAGGGGGTCAGGCACACTTGGCTTTCCTGCAGGATTCCTACAAGTATGGAGGAGATAGACAGGCTATTGCATAGTTGCCAATACTTAAGCAAGCAGGTAGAAAAAGTAAATCAGAGTCACAAGCATTCAGAGCTATGCTCAGATGTGTTTTTTCTACATGTGTATATTGCATCACAGCTTTGCTTTGCTCACAACAATACATATAGTTTACATAGTTGTATACTTCATATTTCAAGTTTAAGCATGAAAATGGGATTTGCAACATCCCTAATGATCATATAACCTTCTGAATTATTACATGGTAACTTGTTGAGATTAGTTTGTATAAAATACTATACATAGCAAAGCCTATACCCACTGAGTTTTGAGCATTTCAGATATGTAATGTCTCCTGTGAAAGCCTGCAGCTCTTTAGGCAACAGTGATGGATGCTTATTGCAGGTTTTTTATGGATTGAAGTGATGGTCACACACAGATACAGAAATAGTCTTCTCTGAGCGCTGCCTGTGGTCTGGTAGAGAACCACAGCCAGTGTCTGATTTTTTTTAAAAACGGTCATAAATATCACATCTGCTGCTAGCCTTTAAGAAGCTCAGTTCTGCACTGCGTCTGCTTCCTGTCATTTCCCAAACCAAGGAAGGGAAATTCAAGGAGAAAACAGCTACAGTCTATCAGTATAACCAGAAACTCCCTGTGATGTTAAAGACAAACATCACTCCTGCTTTTAAGCAATATTTTAATTAGATTGTAATATAAATGTATCTCACCAAGTGCTGCTGGATGAATGCAGATGGTAAATTCTACTTTTACATTTTTTAACATTTAATTTTCTAAAGAAAATAAGAAAAAGAAAACAATAATAAATTAAATCAGTCACCTGGACATAAAAATAACTTTATCACAATAAGTCATAGATATGCAAAGCTAGTTGCGCTGTAAACGCATGCCAAAGTTATTTTAGTCAGTCAGATAAATATATAAATGTTCACTACAGTATGCCCAATTTTCTTGGCATCTGTCACAGCCACGAGGGAACACCAAGCTCAGCACAGCAGGAAGTTGCCGCTGACAATAATACATTTACAGAGTAGGTCACTGATTTAACACTGGAATCTGATAACACTGTCAAACTGAATGGAGGTTGAAAAAAAGAACAGATCAAAGTCAATCCAGCATGGCAACCCTAAAACCGAAGAATCAAAAGTCGCTGCAGCAGAACTACAGATACTTTTTTTTTAGAGATTGTAATCATCTTCTTTAAAAAACTACCAACAGAAAGTTTCGCAAAACGTAATGCACTAACAAACTGCGTACACTCTATTAATAGCTTGTAGAACCACCTTTAGCAGCAATAATTTGAAATTTTCTGTATGAATGTATCAATGGAGGAATTTTGTCCTTCTCTTTCTAGCTTTGTTTTGCTTTGTTGAGTTTTCCGCACATTCATTTATGCACAGCTCTCTTAAGGTCCCAACAAAGCATTTTAATCAGGTTTCAGTCAATGCTACACGTTGATTATTTTTCTTTTTGTGCCATTGAGACAGACGGTCTCATATTTGACTCCAGAATAGAGGGGTTCATGGTCAACTTATTGACTCACAGCATTGAAAGTCCTGTGAAAACTTTCTTTTTCACATGACGGTAATTGCACTGATCCCAGACCATCTGTCAATGGGAGAAGCCTAAAGCTAAAAACTATCTAAGATCCAGCTCTAGAAGATAAGGGCAGGAAGGCTCAACACAAAATACTTCAGGACATTCAGGAATACTTCTGTCACTCTGACAGCAAACAAACCCAGCAGAAAAATGGATGAGGTAAACAAAGGACAATAAGTTTATCCAACAACAACATTTAGAAACAATCAGTCTGAACCTTCAACTAAAAATCTGTCTTAGACACATGCAACTGTAAAGAAATTTACCAAAACCTTTATGTAAGAAACACATTAAGAACAGGAAAGGTGGTTACAGAAGCTCTTTTTTACTGTGTCTTTTCAACCCATGACTGCCAGGAGTTTGTGGATGAAAGAGGAAGTCGTTTGAGTTGTTCTCAGCTTTTAAAGGTATCGTATAAAAGACGAAATAAAGGTCATTTCTGGAGCTTGTGACTTCCTTTCAGACCACTCTTATGCAATAATGTCTTCTGGCCTTACTAAAAATAAGATCCAGCCACGCACCCTGAAACCAGCAAGCACCTGCATCCCAGGGAGGGGCAGCAGCATCCAGTGGTAGTGAAGGGAAACCTCTTCCTCCATGACCATGTCCCACAGGGGCCAAGGCTCAGCAAACCCCAGACCCAGGTCTGGAAACTGTAAAACATTGTAAAAACATTTGCAAAAATTGCAACAGTATTATACCTCTGTGGTAGAAACATTTTTTGCTGTGAAAAATGTTCTTCCTGTAAAATTATGTTAAAAATATTCTCACGAGCAAAATTGGTTTCAGTCTAAATCGTGCATGGTGCTGAATTATACCTTTAAAACATATTTATTTGATGTATACGGTGCAAAAGTATTTGTTTTCTCATTCACTTCTTTTTTTTGAAATACCACAAATATGCTTCCGATGAACATATCTCTGCAATTTATTTATTTAAGCTCCTGCTGTCTTATTGGATGTGACACAATGCATCACCCTGCTGCCTGTCTAGGAGGAAATAGAGCTCCCCAGAAATGTAATTGAGATAGAAATATGAGGTTAAGCGTTCTTGCTCAGGGTGATTATCACACTTTGGGGTCTCCATCGGTTCCTGGTGGCACCTTCAGCCAACAGCTCATTAAATCCCGAGTCTCTTTAACCGTTCCTCTTTTACAGCTGGTGACATGTGTGTGTGTGCATGGTCTTTGGGACACCTGTTCCATCATCATCTGTTACATGTATTAAATCCTTTAAAATACAGAACTGTGCAAAAGTCTTGATTTTTTTTTCATGGTAAAGAAATTTACAGAAACATGCAAAAATACAATAAAGCAAATCTTGTCATTTTGTTCTTCACTTTCTAGGGAGCTTGACATTTAATATTTGGTATGACCACCTTTGTTCTTCAAGACAGCCTGAAATCTCTTAGGAAGTGTTCCAGTAAGGTCTTTAATCAGTCTTAATAGTTCTCTGGGCTTCTTGAAAGACACTCAAAGTTCTTCTTTGTATGTTAGCTGCCCTTTTTTCTGTTCACTAAAGATAAAAAGATGCTTAAAGACACAATTTAAAATGTATTCTTTGCTAAGTTATGCACAGACACAGCACTGGTTCATCCCTTGACTTAGTGTGTACCGTTTTTATGTTTGAATAATTCATAGCTCAGTGATAAATAGGGATGGGTATCGTTTAGGTTCTATCCAATACCGGTGCCAAACCGGTACTTTTGAAACGGTGCTTAAACGGTGCTGGTGCTTAAAGAATGGAGAACACAAACTTTGTCCAAAAACCTCTCATGTTTAGCTGTTTTCCACTTTTTCTTTGGTCATTTTAGCCTTTTTGGCCAGGGTGAAGGGAGTATCTGCCATCAAACAAGAAGACAGCCGCATGTAACTACGACGGTGTTTGCTAGTTCACCTTACGTGCATTAATGTAATAACGTGGTTAGCCTACTCAACGTAAATTACACACGAACAACATTAAGCTACTCACGCAGAGAAGAACGGCTGCTGCTGCCATCATCATCCGTCATCATTTCTGCTACACTGGCAGGGCTAGGGGCCAGGACTCTAATCTTCGGGTTTTTGGGGGATGTTGCTAACTCCGGGTTCGGTGTTGTGCAAAAAAGTATTACAAAAATCTCATTAACATTAAATGTCTTTTGTAAGAGTAAGTTGGCCAAGAGGACAGCAGAAATGGCAGCAAATATTACAATAGTTCTGTAAAAATATTTTAAGTGGGGATAAAGGACCAGATTGGTTATAATGTAAGTACAATAACACAGAGTTGTAAAGATACTTGAAAAAACAGATAATTTTTTAATTCTATATATAACCACTTTGTAAATGCTGTTCACCAAAGTCTATTTACCAACATACGTAAAGATATTACACATAAAAAATACACGGAAATATTGGAAATCAGTTTTTGGCACAACACCGGTAACAGGCACCACACCTGCACTCGGTGTACGGTCTCGCAGCAAGCTATCAAATACGGTGCATTTCTCGGCTTTTAAAAAAACGCTATGCGTCGCCAGGTGTTTCATCAGATTCGAGGTGTTACCTCCTTTGCACAGTATCAGCTTAAAGCACTTGTTGCAGGCTGCTGAGTTTGCATCTTTTGCTGTGAAGTACAGCCAGACTTTTGACCGCTTCGCCTTGGGCATTTTTAATCTGTAGCTCTGCTCTAAAAGAACGTACGTACCTGGGCCCGCCTACTATCCTTCGGAAAGGTAAAATGATTGGCTAGAATCCAAAGTGTATGACAGCTCAGGAAAAAAAAAAAGCACCGAAATGTGCGCTGCTTTTCGGTCTGGTTACTACCGTTATGTCAGAATCGGATACCGGTACCCATCCCTAGTGTTAAATGGCTTAACGAACAAAACAACCACATTCCTTTAAAAATGGTCAGGTGAAAGACCAAAATATGAAGACATATGGGGCGGTTTAAGACTTTTGCAGTGTTATGCATGTAGTTTTAGATAGCAGCATTTCAATCTAGTGAATTGGGCCCAGTACAACTTGTTTAATGTTAATATATTTATCATACTTTATATTACATAGTAGATTTTTCTGCCATTACTGAGTTTGGTTAGATTCATAAAATGTTAAAATATCAGGTGTACTCCTTTATGACGTCCTAAAATAAACATTTATGAGCTTGAAATGTTGACACAATGTCACGATCTGTAATGGCAGATCGTGTGGTGAGAGGAGGAGGACCCAAATGCAGACACTGAGGCGTGAGTGAGGAGGAACAGAAGGCGAGCCGTTAATTGGGGCTGATAAAGAATCCAAAACAAAGGGCAAAACAATTCAACACTAAACTAAACCTAAACTGGGAAAACTAGAAAATAAACAAGACAACCTTAAAAATGAAAACCTGGGCTGGATACAAGGAAACCTAGAGACATGACAGAATGATAGCTAAACACATAAATACATGTGAGGGTGACGAAGAAGGAAACACACGGGAAACACAGCTTGGAATAATGTACATAGTGACAAGACAGGACCAAGCAAAGTGGACACACTGAACATGGGACGCAAGACTGTCAAAATAAAACAGGAAATGATGGAATGCGATACTGACACATGAGCTTGACACAGGAGTGGAGGAAAGGCAGACGAGAGAGGGAGCGAGGGAACATGAGGACGAGGGAGACATGATGGGATGAACACGATGAGGGGAATGTGGGAATAGAAGAGGGAAACAAGACATAGGGACGCCCACATGAACACGCACAAACACAGACACACAGAGAGGGACGCAGAGGACAGAGACACAAGGGAACCTAATAAACAAAGAACTAAACAGGGAATAGAAGAAACTTAAAACCAACTAACTTTAAACTACTAATGAACCATATGGGCGATCGTGGCTCAAGAGTTGGGAGTTCGCCTTGTAATCGGAAGGTTGCTGGTTCGAGCCCCGGCTTGGACAGTCTCGGTCGTTGTGTCCTTGGGCAAGACACTTCACCCGTTGCCTACTGGTGGTGGTCAGAGGGCCCGGTGGCGCCAGTGTCCGGCAGCCTCGCCTCTGTCAGTGCGCCCAGGGTGGCTAGTAAAGCGCTAAATTAGGCCATTTACCATTACCATAATACAAAAAATCTTTAAAACACAGGAAACTCAAACAGCTGGGTCAAAAGGACCATGACACACAAGTTTCCATGGTGATTAATGAGTCTTGTAATTAGCTTGAATCAGTCACCCTGAAAGAAAACCATGTGTTAGCATTGTTGGGACTACAGTTGTGTTATGGAGTAATACTTACTTTACACAAAATAATTCTTCCAGACTGGAAAAAGCCTTTAAGCCAACAACTGCCATGTTCCATTTTGGCATTAAAAGTTACAGTTACACACTGTTAGCTCAATGTTGCTCTTTCCTTACAGGGGAGACAGCAGGTTTATAATGGTCTGTGTATTTTGCCAACTTGGCTGACTTGACCTAGTTACTTTTTTATTCGATTTTTATTTATATAGCGCCAAATCACAACAACAGTCGCCTCAAGGCGCTTTATATTGTACAGTAGATCCGTACAATAATAGATACAGAGAAAAGCCCAACAATCATATGACCCCCTATGAGCAAGCACTTTGGCGACAGTGGGAAGGAAAAACTCCCTTTTAACAGGAAGAAACCTCCGGCAGAACCAGGCTCAGGGAGGGGCGGGGCCATCTGCTGCGACCGGTTGGGTGAGAGAAGGAAGACAGGATAAAGACATGCTGTGGAAGAGAGACAGAGGTTAATAACAAATATGATTCAATGCAGAGAGGTCTATTAACACAAGTGAGTGAAGGAAAAACTCAATGCATCATGGGAATCCCTGGCAGCCTATGTCTATTGCAGCATAACTAAGGGAGGATTCAGGGTCACCTGGTCCAGCCCTAACTATATGCTTTAGCAAAAAGGAAAGTTTGAGTATCTTGAAAGTAGAGATAGTGTCTGTCTCCCGAATCCAAACTGGAAGCTGGTTCCACAGAAGAGGGGCCTGAAAACTGAAGGCTCTGCCTCCCATTCTACTTTTAAATACTCTAGGAACAACAAGTAGGCCTGCAGAGCGAGAGCGAAGTGCTCTAATAGGGTGATATGGTACTACAAGGTCATTAAGATAAGATGGGGCCTGATTATTTAAGACCTTGATGTGAGACAGGATTGCAATGTTAACAGGAAGCCAAAACAGGAGAAATTGCTCTCTCTTCTTTAGTTTGAGTTTTTGGACATCCTGATAATAATGAATTACAGTCGTCCAGCCTGGAAGTAATAAATGCATGAACTAGTTTTTCAGCGTCACTCTGAGACAGGATATTTCTAATTTAGAGATGTTGCGCAAATGGAAGAAAGCAGTCTTACATATTTGTTTAATATGTGCGTTGAAGGACATGTCCTGGTCAAAAATGACTCCAAGGTTCCTCACAGCGTTACTGGAGGCCAAGGTAATGCCATCCAGAGTAAGAATCTGGTTAGATACCATATTTCTAAGATTTTCAGGGCCGAGTACAATAACCTCAGTTTTATCTGAATTAAGAAGCAGAAAGTTAGCGGCCATCCAGGTCTTTATGTCTTTAAGACATTCCTGCAGTTTAACTAATTGGTGTGTGTTATCTGGCTTCATGGACAGATAGAGCTGGGTGTCATCTGCATAGCAGTGAAAATGTATGCTATGTCTTCTAATGATGCTGCCTAAGGGAAGCATGTATAATGTAAACAGAATTGGTCCTAGCACTGAACCCTGTGGAACTCCATAATTAACCTCAGTGTGTGAAGAGGACTCTCCATTTACATGCACAAATTGGAGTCTATTAGATAGATATGATACAAACCACTGCAGCACAGTACCTGCATGTTCTAATCGCTCTAATAGATATTATGGTCAACAGTATCGAATGTGCACTAAGGTCTAGCAGGACAAGCACAGAGATGAGTCCACTGTCAGAGGCCATAAGAAGATCATTTGTAACCTTCACTAAAGCTGTTTCTGTGCTGTGATGAGCTCTGAAACCTGACTGAAACTCTTCAAATAAACCATTCCTCTGCAGATGATCTGTTAGCTGTTTGACAACTACTCTTTCAAGGATTTTTGATATGAAAGGAAGGTTGGAGATTGGCCTATAATTAGCTAAGACTGCTGGGTCTAGAGATGGCTTTTTGAGTAAAGGTTTAACTACAGCCAGCTTGAAGGCCTGTGGTACATAGCCGATTATTAGAGATAGGTTGATCATATTTAAGATCGAAGAATTAATTAATGGCAGGACTTCTTTGAGCAGTTTTGTAGGAATGGGGTCTAAAAGACACGTTGATGGTTTGGAGGAAGTAATTATTGAAGTTAACTCAGAAAGATCAATTGGAGAAAAAGAGTCTAACTTAACATCAATGGTACTAAGAGTAGCTGTAGATAATATTACATCTGTGGGATGATTATTGGTAATTTTTTCTCTAATGATAAAAATTTTATTTGTGAAGAAGTTCATGAAGTCATTACTAGTTAAAGTTAATCGAGTTGTTGATCAATTATTATTATACTTGTGCAACTAAGGAATTGTCTGGAAGGTCTCACATTTTGTTTCTGACATGCTGTGATGAAGCAAAACATTTGCGCAGACTTGGAATACATTCATTAACCGAGGGTGGCTGAATGACAGCGTGTTTGTCACGGGTGAGCCGTGTGGTGTAGGAGGAAAAGGACCCAAAATGCAGGCAGTTGACTAGTGATGAGTGTGATGTTTATTTACAACAGTGGAGTGACAGAACAGGCAGTGAGAAATGACTAAGGACTGAAAAAACCTAGACTGGGAAAACTAAAGGGCAAACCTGAGCGGAGGGCGGAGGGCGGAGGGAGCCGTCGTTACACCGTGAAACGCAGACAATCCAACGACGAACAAAAGCCAACACACACTATAAATACACACTAGGTAATGAGGAGATGACATGCAGGGGTGGACACAGCTGACGTTAATGGACATAACGAGAAGCAGACCTACAAAGTAAAACTGGAAACACACAGACTGTTTTACAACAAAAAAATGCAGGGACCTGAACGGAGCACAGAGGGGAGACACAGGTAGGGATAATAAACACGACCACCAACCCAAAGAATTAATACAGAATCAGAATAAACACCAAACCCAAGATGAAACCAAAATGAAACAAAACGCTAGGTCAACGATCCAGGATCATGACAGTGTCCTCACAAGTCTCAATTACTTGGCTTGTGCATCTATTTCCATTTTGTCCATGAACATTTGGTCGGACCAACTTGAAAATCAGATGATGAATCTCAAGGGCTTTTCCCAGGCACAATACTTTTATTTATGGCTGTGCATTAACTCCAAGTGAGCTAATGCCCTTGAGTGACTGCCTGTTTTCTCTACCTGGTGTGTGTGTGAGAGCTAAAATAAGTGGTAGAGTGCTGAGTGTTGGAGGTGTCTCTCCAGAGAGAAACTGAAAGAATATTATTGCACTTCACTGTCAGCTGCATTGCAGAACACCCTGCTGAGGACATAATCGCATTCTAGCCAGGACACGCACACACTAGAGGGTTATGATCATTTATATACAAATCTGGCGATTTTTCAGGTTGAACTTGATATTGGCATTTTTACTGCACATCAGCCTGGTAATGCACTCCACCTTCAACATGATGGAATCATTTCCTGAACAGAGAACAAATTTCTTCAATCTGCTGTGCATAAAAAGAACGTGCACTATTAACTGTGGAAGCAACTGGTCTTGCATTACTCTCAGTGAATTCATACATTATATGATTATTCTTTTGGCACAGCGCAATTTAATGCATCATGTGTGATCCTGCATTTGTGATGGTTGCACCTACAGCCATTTATCTTAATCGTTTTTAACAAACATTCAAAATAAACACATGAAATAAAGATAAACATGTTGACGTTGACCTTTTCTGTATTTGGATTACACGTGCTTCATTTTTGTTAATTTTTCAGAATTTTGCTGAAATTTTTAATTAAATTAACTGTACTTTAATTCATATGACATCATTTCTTTTGAGTTAAGTGACTCACTGAGTTTTCTGCTCTTAATTTCCATTTGGTTTCTCTGAGCATTATATGGTCTGACCTTGTGGTGAATTTGCTGGGAAGAATTGCAAGGTGGTCACACATGCTAATAATCATATGTAGTTAAGTGCATTTGACTAGCAGCATGTTGCTACTGTTTTTCCTGTGAAGTCCTATGGAAACGGTAATGGTGTATTTATGTTTTCCACACACTGCTTCTGCACTTTGGCTTAATTGCTGTTGAATAAATGATGACATGGTGCAAAATCTCATATCGCTGTTCATCAGAGATCATATTTACAAAATTTCAAGACCTGCTAAAAACTAGAAAAACTATTTTTATTATGTCCTGATATGTAAACAGCATTTATAGAGGGTGTACTTCCTTCCTGTAAAGGGTAAGAATTTAAATACTTTTTGATGTCTTAAACTCAGCCAAATAAAAATGAGTCAGCATGCTAAATATCACTCCAACATATCCAACGGGAATATTTTAATTAATCCTCATAACCTTTTGGTTTAGGACTTAGGAGAGATGTATATAAGGTCACTAATCATGAAATTCCAGTATTTCCTGTCGAAGTTTAATCTCTTGACAACCACAAGGCTGCCAGTGACTCGTTTAGTTTTTAGGCTGTATTTTAGTCCAAGAAACCTATTTTCAGGACTGTGAAGAAGCACAGGAATGGCAACTCAAAGAGAAGTGGACTGGCACACACTAATTTGCATACAGGGGAAAAAGATTCAAGATGGTTAGTCACATGAAAAGAGGGAAGGGGGAGCACTGAGGGCCATGATGTAAACTCTGCATTCAGCACAGAGCCTGAGTTGTCTGGAATTCAGGGTCCCCAGATTACAGCACTGTGAATTTTACAGGCTCATTTGCAGTGAAAATAGTACAGATTTAAACCAGGGGACAATAAAATAATAATTTGCAGCAAATGGGAAAACTTCAAAGATGAATTCTGAATGTAAAAAGGTCTGTGCACCACTGTCACCCATGGTAGGCAGGTTTTCATGAAGTTTTCAAATGAGGACTAAAATTGTGCTCCACTGCGTATCGTCTGCAAGCTTGGAGGCTGATGTCAGAAAAAATGGCACACTGAAAACAATCGACACAAGCTTTGCAACTATGACTTATGTGACTGGTCAACAATGATGATTCACACTCATATAAAGATTCATTATTTTTTAGCAACAGTAAAGAGTAAATCCTGTTTCTGAGGGTTAAACTAACTTTAAAAAGGTTAATGAATGAAAAAAAGCATTTTTTTTAGGGTCTAAAATTTCGCCTGGTGTCAATGTGGACATGGAATTGCTTTTCACTTTTACTTGAGTTTTCCTCCTTCCATTCAATAGATATAGAAATGCTGATAACATTTTCAAACTTTAACCAACCTTCCCTAAGCCAGCAATCTTAAAAAGCCATGAAAACCACCCACAGTGCAAATATGTGTCATGAGTCCAGTTTGTGTCACTGCTTAGGTGCAGGGGTATGTTTTCACTCCCAGTTTTGGTTCAAAGGCAAAATTAATCAAAAACTACAAGGCTGAGCACCCATTCATATTCAGTGCAGATCCAAATAATATCTCTCTAAAAATAACTAAAAAGAAACAGCACATTTACCACTGCAGAAAATCCACTCTCTGTGTGTCTGACAGGTTTCTCTTATTTTTATTCTTTTCGCTCTGTGTTCTGTGCCCCACGTCGCTTTCTCTTTGTCCAAGTTGTGGTTTCCCTTGTTCCTTGTCTGCCTGCTTCTCTGCTAGCCTCCCTCCCTGACAGTTCGCCATCCATGTACACTCTCTTCATCCCCACTCTGCACGGTTTTGCGAGCCACCAGCTTCCTTCAACCTTTGGCCCTCACCTGCCATATCATCTCAAATGTACTTCCTAAGAAAAAGCAATAAAAAATATATTTTGCCTTTTAGCTCTAAGTCCATGCCTTTCATTTCAGTTTTGCCTGTTGATTTTAACTGAATGTCCTCATTTTTACCCTGCAAGACTACAAAGAGCATATTGATCCATTATCAGTCTGTCATTAAATGAAGAAGTGTATAATTTGTGAAATCTTTAGAAAAATTCAATCCTCTGTGAAGTTTGATACCAAATGAGACTTCTTGGAGTAACGGATGATCTCAGATACAACACAAAATCCACTCTCAATCTCTATTTAAATATATATATGTTAGATTTCAGAGGTTAAAGCCTTCTAAGTGTGTGAAAAACTACAAAGTAACAGGTGTAAGATAATAATGTAGCTATTGGGGGGGAAAAGAAACTTTGGACACTGTAAGCATGTGACTTCCTGAGGTCTGCTTTGACTAGACAGGGCTAGGCCAGCTCGTACTCTTTTGAATTTATGCTAAACTAGGCTTATTAGCCATAATTGTAGTGTCAGGATAGTGAAGTATTTTCATGTAACTCTCATCATGAAAATAAAAGAACTCACAGTTTCAATTAAACTCCGGGCTTTTGGTGAGAGTTCTGTCTGCTAATTGTAGCATACCTGCTGACAATCTGTTTTTATATAAAACAAAACAAATTTAATACCTCATTATTAAAAAAAAACTATATACATTATATTGTTTTTGATAAAAGCTGGTGAAGGATTAGAGCAACCAGCAGCTCTTCCCTTGATATGATTATACATTCATAAAAGTGCAACAAGTGAAGTCAAGCCAATTACATTAATCAAAAGCTTTCAGTGACTTCATGGAAATGCATCAGGCCTGCTAATGGTTTCCACTGTGACAGAACTTAAATGTGCCTAAAATGAAGCATCCCCTACTGCTGTCATTTGAAGTCCTTAGGTCTCATCTTAGGGTGATTCTTTTGTTCATTTACATTGTAATTCCAAGGATTATACAGTGCTCTACTGATGTGGAAAATACACACGAACCAATTATATAAATTAGCTACCCAGCAGAAGCACCTCTTATGTCAAGCTCAACGTTTTATTGGCTTTTTCACTTTAACTTTACAATTCAAAGTGCTTTGATGAATTTTAAAACGAGGGAAATACAGTGTGTGCAGCTACGGTATGATTATTAATGTCAAATCTGGTGCCGCTGCAAAAACATACATGGGGAAGACACTTCTTACTAACAGCAGATGTCAAATTCATACATTCAGAACTTTGGAGGTGGAAGAAGTCAACTAGCAGCAGAAACCATGTGGAAATATTCTTTTGATTTTCTTATAAACTCTCAAAAACCTCTTTGTTTAAATATCATTCAGTTGGATTCTACCAAATGACCCCATTCCTTGGGGTAAAGTCCTGTTTATAAAATGTTCCACAACCCAATGAAAAATCTGTTTGCATCGTGGAGAAATTCACAAAATGTGAATTGTATGAATACAATGCTTCCCAGCACTATATACCTATTTTTCCCTCGCTTGTCCCTTTCACTCAGTGAGATTGTGTCTTCCTGCTGATTTCTGGCTGGAGCGAGCATAAAGGGAGTAATGGTTTTTAAATGTAATTCCAAATGCAATATTTCTATCAGCTCAACAAGCATCAGCAGCAGCAATCATCCAGCTAAGGAAATTCCAACAACTTGATTCTGTTCATCTGAACATATTGTTTTCAGTGAGAAACATTTCATCTCACATCCAAGTGCCTTCTTCTGTCTGGCAAGACTTAAACTTAGTCACATAAACACATAATATTTAAAGTTTCAAAAGAAACCAACAGAGTCCATCTGACTGAAGTCATGCAATATACTTGCAAATTCATAGATCAGCAGTCAACAATGCTGTATTGCTCCTCTGACAATGTGACTCGGACTCCAGTCATAATGAAACAACTAATAAAACAGTGTGTTTCATTTACCCATGTTCTAATATGTGCTCATTATGTTTATGTTTAATTATCTTTATCAGTTTTGTTTATGTGTCGCAGTTACCCACGTTATTAGAAGCACTTTATGGTAATAGCAGCTCATCATCAGACTTACTGACATTTGCTTTTTTCTTCTTGTGATCTTCTTCTATATATCCACCATCCTGTCAGCATCACTTGAACGATCCTTCCCTGTGCTTGCCCGCTGCTCTATTTTTCATTGAATAGAGTGAAAGAATCCATCCTCTACTGTTACTTTCATTCTGCCTTTGTTAATAAATCTCCTAAATTTGTGTATGTGTCCAGTGTCTTCTTCTCAGCCCAATATTTCTTGTTGACTACGAACAGTGCTGAGAGTTTGCCTTTAATGTTTTGTAGTCTGACGAGATCAAAATTTAACTGTGTGTGCAGAACTTCAAGCACCATGTCAGGCAAAGCCCAGGCACCCAGAAATATGAGCCCGATTAGGTGAAATCAGTAAAATACAGGGAGGTGATGATCTGCTATCTGAAAGTGGAGCCAAAAATGATTTGTGTTTGGGGCGAGCGGCCCAGCCAAAGCTCTAACCCCATACAACATCGGTGGAGAGACAGGAAAATAGTGGCTGGGCCCAATAAAGACAGCGAATATAATGTGGACTGTAAGTAAAGCGTGTATGTAAGCGTGGGTGTGAAAGATGTTCAAAATCTCTCGCTAAACTCTAATACAAATCATACAAAAGAATGTCTGGGAACAGTGAATGATTGAAGGAAGATCTTATTCATGATATGGGTCATTTACAGTAACAAGTGGGTTTAAGTCTGAACAAGAAGTGCTTTTCTGACACCACAAAGAAACAAGAGATTGCTAAGATGTCAGTATAGGGCCTATGAAGTGCTTCAACATCGTCTGAATCATCCTTCCTGAAGCAGACAATCTGACAAGCATGCCCACTTTATATAGCAATTGGTCAGACATCCAAAGGGGCAAACTGAATAGCTTTGGTTTTTCATTCTTCAAGCTGCAACCTTTGCCACTTCCCACATGTACAGCCGAGCACATCATAAAAGTGACTTTCTTAAAGTGTCTGACACACAAACAAATACACGGCAAGCCACAGATGTCAAGGAGGGAAGTCGAGACAGCCTTTCAGTCATTCAGAGTCAATGACGTGCAATCTTTCTAGACAAACTGTAGAACACACATGCAATGTTCTTTTGAAATGCACTGAGACCTTTACAAGAAACCGCAATCAATTAACAGAACAGGAAACTTTCAAATCTCTAGAGAGGTTATTTGCATTTGCAACTGTGAAATGTCACCATATTTGAGTCACTGTATGATTATGTAGTGCAAAGCAGAGGTGGTAAGTAACAAAGTACAAATATACCATTCTACATATGATCATTTTAATCATATATTGGATTTCTATATGACGTGTTGTGAAACATACTGCAAAACAAATGAAGTGATACTAACACATGTTGCATGAAAATACTGGGAAGTTTTGTGCAGGATAAACAGATTAGTTTGCATTAATGTGGTGAATTCAGAGTAAAGCTCTGTGTTGGACTGCTGCACAGTGCTAGGTTAGATCAAGTATATCAGAGATGAATTTGCAATTAATCTGATGATGCTTAGATTAACTCACTGAATTCCAGCTTCATTCCAACTGTATACTGTCTAGTATAAAGACAGTATAAACAGTGTGGTGTCAGTGTAGGTGATGGAAATCAGCCAAGATAGCAGTGAAACATCTGCATACATCTGGCTGAATTCAGTTGTGTTAAGGTCAGCTGATCACAACATATACACTAAGAAAACCTACTGAAGCTCACGTTAGAAATGATTGATTTCTAACCCCCCACCCCCACCCACGTGGAGCCACTACGCAAATCTTAGGGGTCGCTCTGCCTGTTCTCATTTTACTGTTTAGTTGTTGAGGCAAAGTCTACCATGTAGACAACAGACAATAGTTATTTTTTAAATTATCTTTCACTGCAGCTGTCCTATATAAAAATTAAAGCTAAGTACATTCATTAGAATCAGAATTTAGATTTGAATAACATTTATATTCTCATGTACAAACATTATTTTATTATTATATTAATATTCTACAAGGTTCTGATTACCTTTGTACAAAAATGGTTATAATTGTCCTCAATGAGCTACTTTGTGCTTTCCTACTTTGAGTACATTGCGGAGCCTGTACTTTTTCACTCTTACCTCAGTAAAGAAGTTGCTTCAGTACATCAACTTTTACTGGACTATTTTTAACACAGGTATCTGTACTTCTACTGAAGTACAGAATGTCTGTACTTTTGCCACATGTGGTGCTAAGTTACCAGCTACAACTAGCTAGCTTAGTTAGCAAGTGCAAAGCACTGACAAGGATACCTGCTAGTGTAACAGCAGTCTGGCGAGGAAGGAGTGGCTAGCAGGTCCAGCGGGCATGTGGTGTCAAGGTCAAGGTCAAGGTAACTTTATTTATACCCAAAGGCAAGGTAAATTTGCTTTACAGAAAAATGACAGCATTTGGCATCCCTTTAAAAACACACATACCTAGTAAATATATAAAAGTGTGGAGGAAGGCTGGCTGGATAACTTGAAGCCAGTCAGTTAAATCAAACAACAGACCTTTATTCGTTGTCAGCCATACAAGCCAGGCCTCCACGGCTCTACTCGGTCCGTACATACATGCGCGTAGATTGGCAGTCGCCGGCGCCAGCCCGTTACAACGGTAAGGTTTCACCTGAAAACAGAACATGAGCAGCATGGAATGGCTGCCGCTAGAATCACGCACCCACTAGGAGACTCCCACAACTACAATAGTAGGGCAACCCCCCCTAAACAAATAAAGTAACAAATAAAATATGAGAAATTCTTAACAAAACTGGAGCTAAACACTGTTTGGAGTTGCTGCCAAATTATCTGTCAGATATTTACACTGGACATTTTTCCAAAAGGCAACAATAGTACAAACAACTTAAGGTGTCCTGGGCCCTGTTTCAGGAAGCCGGTTTAGAAAACTCAGAGTGAAAAACGATACTCAGGGTTGAGTAACCCCGAACTGTCCAACTCGGAATATTCGGTTTCAGAAAGGCTGATAACAATTAGTTCAGTCAACGCGGAGTCGCTTTAACCCCAAGTGAAGCGTGCGGACGAGGATACATAAAGCCCTGATAAGCGGAGCACAGATTAAGCGAGTCACCATGGAGACGGAGGGAAAGAAGGCGCGGTCAATGTATTTTACAGCGCTTGAGGCCGAAATTCTGATGGCAGCATATGCCGATAACATGCAAATTCCGCGAAAAAAGTAACACAGCCTCAGCTGCAAAAGAAAGGGAGCATGCATGGCAAAACATAGCCGACAGAGTCAATGCGTGAGTGTTAATTTAAACATTGATCTAGGGATAGTTTGAAATGCTACAGGGAACTATGTACCTGTACATTAATGCTGTGGAAAGACTTCCTGTTCACATAGTCTCCTTCATTTACTAAGGAGCAATGATTGGAATGTGAGTGCCATCTGTACAGCCAATCACGCCTGGGAACCTGAAAATAAATGTAAAATTTAAGTAGTAGTTCAAGTATCACCACATCATAAATTAAGTTTTGGTCATCCTGATACCTGCAATTTTGTGGCATCCCTCTTTGATAAATCTTGTGGGTCTATGACCGGGGAACACCACAAACGAGTACAGGAGACGTTTCAGTGCAACTGTAACATTCCTGACTGCCCGACAGACGGTAGCCTTGGAAACGTGCTCAGCGTCACCAATATTATACAGAAAGCTCCCGTTTGCAAAAAACCGAAGTGCAATACAAATAATATGTAATGAACTGAGAGCATGTCCGCGATGTCACATGCGTAATATATGGCCTGAGGATGTTATCCAAATAACTTATAGATTGTGCTGAGAAACGGTAACGTTCGCACAGAAATCATCAGGAAATGATAAAATGTCCAAACGCGTCTGATCACTCTCTCCCGGCGGAGAGCTCTGCGGAGAATTTGGGCTTCACGATCTACTGGCTCTTCAAGGAAGGGGCACGCCATGTCGACACTTCCTACTGTCAGGTTTCCGACAAAGGGGCGGAGACAGTCAGGGTTAGTTGTAGTAAACCTGCTAGGGGGCAGGTTAGCTTCACGGAGTGTGTCGTCATAGTGACTCACTAGGCTTCATCTGAACTCGCTTTGTGAAACCGAAAACCCAGAGTTTTCGTTAACTCAGGGTATACTTACTCAGTTTTTCCACTAAACCGGCTTCCTGAAACAGGGCCCAGTTAGCAGACTTGAATAAGCAAAGGTGAAGCCCAGTATACAGCAGCTGGCTGAAGTATGAATGCTGATCATAAATCTTAGAATCTTCAAAGAATTAACTGATTTTCTGATAGACCTATGGAATTATGGAAAATAAAAACTAGATTTGTACAAAAACACAAAAACATTTTTGGGGGGGCGGTGCAATAAATAAAACAACTAAGATTCTGAGCATGGTCAACACAGAGTGCAGTTGTCTATGTGTATCCAAAGGGGTCACCATGGTCACTGGCTGTATACCAAGTTGACTATCACATTTGCCAACACTGATTGCATTCATGTTTATGAAAGGTCAATGGAGTTTACATCAACATTTCCCGGAGCTCTGAGCTAAACTGTTTGTGACAGTTTGACTATGAACCTTTTAATAAATATTACAGCTGAAGCTGGGTAAGCTGACCTGAACCCTCCCTAGGCTGCTGGGTGACTGGCATTAGATTTATTTAAAATATGTGCAGCAGGTACCATTTTCTGGGATGTACGTGAGTTATAATCAGTTCAGGTCTGTCAGTTATGTCTACCCCAAGACAGCCAATAATAGCAGCATGTTTTCTCTGACAGCAGTGACTGGCTGAAGGGAAACTTGAAGCAAAGAAGAATTTCACTTATAAAAGTAAAGACTGACATGCTGTGTCAATATGTCCCTCAAAAATTTGACAGTGAGCCTGTTAGTGATTATACTGGTTACTTTCAAAGGAATCATTCGCATAGATTTGCTGAAGCCACAAATAAAAACATGACGCCAGTCAAGGACTCAATTTCCAATTGACAGCTGATCTTTGGGCAAGCAAGCGTTCACCTGTCTAGTGCATACATGATGTAAGTGTTGGCAGAAATTACTTAGATTGCCATCCCATTAAATCTCAGATCGCTGCAGTAGGTCCAACAAGTTTTGGAGAAAGTTTTTCTTTACTTAAGATCAATACAGAGACGGCACAGAGCGAGGAAAAGATCAAGGAGATAATGCTGACGATCAGCGTTAAGAGCATAGCTTGTAGGAGGGCATACAGAGGTAAAGACCGTGATCCTGATTACAAAAGGCCAGCTGGGAGGTTGCTCAGAGTGAAGGAGTAGAGATCCTTCACACAGGCAGTGTTAATCAACTCCAGTTTTCAGAAAAACAGTGACCTGAGAGCTATGCTCCTCTCCTTTGATTCAGGAGAAGATGATGCTCGATGCTGCGTCTGCTGACCTGGCTAAGTTTTAAGTTTTAAGAAAACTTAGCCACATTCTTTTTGATTGATATTTCCTTCTTGCATACTTCAACACTGCACGGATAGTTTACTTCTGATTTAATACTATTGGTGTCCAGAGTTAATCATGCAGTCATTATGTTGACATTTCGCCAACATGTACTGATCAGAGTAGCTCATCAGGCTACAGTAGATCAGTTTAATGACCTGCTGTAGCCTCTTTTCTTTGAAAAAGTGTTTCTTTTCACAGAAACTGAAGATTTGATTCACTGGGTATGAAATTCTGCTCTTGGGTTCAAGAACTCTTTACATAATATTAGCATTCATTAAATATTTTCATAAACCTTGGTAATATGTTTATTATACTATATAGTAATTAGAAAAAAATGTTAGATTTAAGTTGATTCTGTTCATCTGGTTCATCTAATGATCATGGTTAATGATTAATGAAGTTATGGCTATTATTATAAACTTTTCATATGTAGATCAGCAAATTATAATATTAGTCAAAGATACCCAAGTAAATTCAAAGTGCAGTTTTTAAAGGATCATTTCAGGTTTTAAAGGAAATCCTAAAAGGTTGATTCTGTTCATCTGGACGTAGCGTTTTCAGTGGGAGAAACGTTTCGTCACTCATCCAAGTGACTTCTTCAGTCTCAGCTGCCTGCAGGTTTCCCCAATCTTATAAACAGTACATTTGCACAATGACTGAAACCAGCCCACTGAAGGAACAATGGGTTGGGAGGTCAGTTCCTTAATTATAATTATGCAAATTCTCATGACCATTGATCAACAACCACTGATCAATGGTCATGAGTATCATTCACAGAGAGTTGGGGAATGTCTGCAATCACATCATTGTATGATGGCAAAAGATGTACCATTAGGCCCCCTCCTCGATTCAGAGATGGTCTTTCCCTTTTCACATAAATGGCCTCCTTGACTCTGCGCTCAAACCAGCGTTCCTCCCTGTCCAGGGTGTGTACATCCTCATCATTGAAAGAGTGTCCACTGGCCTGTAGTTGTGGGCACTCTTTCAATTGATTCTGTCCAGATGAACAGAATCAACTTTTGGAGATTTACTTACCTAGATGTTTGAGCATGCATCAAGATGTAAGTGAGCTTGAGTTACCCAAACGCAGACTCTCAGAAGAAGGCAGGTGATTCACAAGATCAACAAACCTTTTAATGTGTTTGATGTAAAGTCCATAAATTCACAAGTCCACACAGTAAGTTCACAAGACTTAAGAGGACCCTTGGATGAATGATGAAACACTTCTCCCACTGAAAGTGCAATGTCCAGATGAACAGAATCAGCTTTCTGGGTAAATCCATGAGGGAAAATCAAATTATGCATCCAGTCATAATTAAACTCCAGGAAACGCTGACTGAGAGCACATGGGGAAGAAACACAACCACGACCAGGGGCAAAGGGAAAACTGAAGCGAACATTTAGCTAGATTGCAAGTTGATGTCAGGGGAGAGTATAGCTAGGCGGCATTGCTTGGTAGTCTGTAGGATGATTTTGGGGGGTAAAAAAGAAAGGGAAAAGAGTGACGGTGAAGCCACGGATTAGATGGTTTAAGTAGAATAAGGAAGAATGTTGCACAGAGCTGTGATAGGTTCTGCTAAGAAGGTGTTCGGCATATCATCTAGACAGAAGGAAAGAGGACAAGGGGACTTTCAAAGGAAGTATTTGAGGTGGGATAATCTGGTAGATGAAGAACGTAGACAGGAGTACTGCAAGGGTAGGCATACAACAACAAGAAAGTGTGGGCCTATAACAACTTAAAATGTTTCCTCTGTGACGCAAAGCACCGAACTAATCAACGCAAGAGCAAACAATCATAGAGCATGAAAAAATGTTGTTTATTATAAAGTAGCTGCGGTTTACTTGCCAACTCCAACTGACAGCTGGAGAGTTAAGCCTGAGGTTAAAGTCACGCAATGCATTAAGGCGGAGCAGGGGTTTCCTACAAAAAACCAACCAGAGCAAAATTCAGAGAACAGGGAGTTAGGCTGAAATGAAAAAGAGAGAGCTGGAGTGTTAAAGTCATTGGCAGAAGAGCTGTTCAAGCAAGGGTTGGAAAGTGGGGGCTAGAGAAGGACTAGACAGATCTACAGGTGAGGGAGAAGATAAATGATGTCTAAGACACCAGGCAAACAAAACAAAAACCAGAATAACGTACAGTAGCATGAAGCATATGCACTGACAGATAGCACAGTCGGCTATTCGATGAGTGAAGAAGGTGCAGCTGGTGAGGAATAAGACAGAATCAGAAGAGGTTGCAGACGTCAGTGTAGCACCCCCGATGGAGTTCAGGGATTTCAATTCCAAATGATTAGATGAGAATTTAAATGCAAGAGCTGAACAAAGGAATAAAGCTAATGACTTTTGCAAGCACCAGCCCTCTTTTGGTGCTTAAATCTAATTTAAATTGAATATCTCCTGCATTTACTTACCATTATGAAATACCGCATATCATACACTAAACAGAGTGTACAAATATATTAAAAGAAGAGTAAAAACATCACAATATGAAATAAATATCCCGAACAGACTGAAGAATGGACCAGCAAAGCTGAGCAATGGTAATGTTTTCCGGTTACAAGTAGAGGATAAAACAAGCTAACATTGTTTTGAGGGTGAAGTGGTGGGGTGGTTTGCCAGGTTGTTCGTGGGCAGGCACACACACACTACAAGAGGACCGAGCACGTTACCTGGCTGACACAACAATCTGGTGACTAACGAGTTGGTGCTCAGCCAGCTTTAATCCTCTGATGAGCTGCAGCTAAATTAATCAGCAGATTGCAAACAGGTGAGTTACTCAAAGAAAGCAGAAACCAGGTGGGAGAAAAGGTAAACACACACATGTACATACTGACACAGAGACAGAAAAACAGGGGCATGCAGAACAACACTAGAAGGGACACATATTCACACAGTGAACAGTGGGCTATATTTGAAGAGTGGGTGGGTGTGAGGGTGACAAGTGATCTTCCCTGCTGTTTTTCACAGGCTTTTCCAGCTGTTTCTCTTTGGATATCATGCAGATGTCCAAAAAGACAGGATGTAATACAGTAGGTGATAACACTTTCAATTGTGCATTGGAAGAGGTGGTTAGGACAACTGTAGTTTCATCAGCATGATGATAACAAGGTGGTGAAATTGGCCATACAGACATGGGTCAGCAGGGTAAAGAACAGGAGACTCACAACGCAGCCCTGAGTTGAACCTTTGCTTACTGAGATTGTGTCAGATATGCGGCTGCTCACTCAAATAGTCTGCCTCTCAATCAGGAAGTCCAGGATCCATTTACACGTGTCCAACCCGAGCAACCTCAGCTCTCCACCGGGAATGGTGGTGTGAAAGGCTGAGCTGAATTCGATGAAGAGGAGCCTAACATAAGCATTGATTTTTCCAGCTGAGGCAGTTAGGGTGAGTGTTAGTTTTTGCAACATCTGCAGGCCTGTTGCTGCTTTATGCATCCTGTAAAATCTCCAGGTTAGTGTGAACCTTTACTGAAGACACATTAGCAACTGAAAGGAGGGGCAAATTCCCCTGATCTAACATCAAGTAAAAACACTGGGACTGACACAAAAACACAGAAGGAAGAACCATCAAATATATTTTCTCACTTTAAAACTTAAAAAAAATAGCTATGTGTTGCATGATAGATTCATAAATACTGACAAAACTCTTTACTGATGTTAGCTTTTTTACCATTATCCACTTAGTTAATTATAACAGTATTGCAGGAAAGAGTAAACAGACAATCAGAACCTTCAGACAATATTATTTCAAAAGGAGATATCTGAAAGATTTTTACTTATTGTTAAGAATTGCTTTTCCCAACATTATGAGTTTTCTCTGGCATCTGTTTATTGTCGATTGGCAATACCAGCTTTGATGTGCAAATGGACTAGTCTGCAGTATGGAACCACAGATTATGTGTGTCAGTGATCAAACCAAACAGCTAAAGGTCATGGATTGCATTCAAAGGAGTATAGACATCAACCACTGTCCCCTTCTCCATAGTCTCAGAAGTCAGCATCATATGTTGGATGCTAGTGGAAGCTGTTCTGTCAGTTTGTATCATGTGCATGAAATTTATTTTATGTGTATTTGTTCTGAGACTGATTACATCTCACAGAAGAAATTAACAGTGGTTCATAGCAGAAGAAATACGGCAAGATTGGGGAAAGAGGGATGCCTTATTGTTTGTGAGTTATGCTACCTGAATAGATCATTTGTCAGCTATACTATAATGTCAGGCAAAGAGACTGCTGCTAATCTCTCATTACAAATACTTTTACACTGGCTTTAAATTAAAACAAGCAGCTAGTCATGTGTGAAAACGCTGTGAATTATTCAGGCTTACATGTTAATATTCTCTTCTTTCTGTTTTATTGTTGGCAGCTGCTGTTACATTAAGAATGGATGCAGATTTTAGGGATGAATTTACCAAAGTTTACCTGCTATACACATTGTGCATCTATAAACAGACCTTTTTTTAGTTCAGTGGAACTAATCACAAGAAATAATTACATTCCATTATGTTTTGACTTTGGGTGTTGTATGACATGCTGGTATTTAGAAAGTGACACAAAATACTTAATTAACTTCAACAAACATTAAGTAGTACATTATATATGACTGTGACACACCACGAACCCACACAGCGTTTGTTTATATTGTAACAGTTTTATTTACACATTGTGTCAAGCTAGATGCTTTCCTCCCAGCAGCTCAGCCACAGAGTTTTGTGGTCAGCACTTTGATGAGTCTGGACAGCTTTCCAGCTGCCCCCCCCCACACACACACACACACACACACACACACACAAACACAAACATCGCCTCCTTTCTGGTTCTCTGCGTCACTATATAAAGAGGAGCATTCATTAGTGAAATCCCTTCCAGCTAGCCCTCAGCCTCCCTGGCACTGCCCCTCAAGCCCACTGCCCCTCCCCTCCACTGCAGCAGAGCCAGAGACCACACCCTGCCACAATGGTAAACTGTCAAAGGTTGTATTTTTATCTTTTCTTGAAATACTGCAATGACCATGCATGCTCATGTATCTGTGCGGGTTGTAATAATGTCTGCAATGGCTGAAAGCTCATCTCACTGAGCATGGGATCATCTTAGGGCTGTTCATGAGCCTACTGTTGATGACCCGACCAATAGACACATTGATGGTTTGGAGGCAGTAACTACTGAAGTTAACTCAGAAAAATCCATTTCAGAGAAAGAAAATATCAGTAGCTTTACATAATGATATGTCTGCGTGATGGTTGAGAGTAATTTTTTCTCTGCTTGTTTAAACTGTATTTTACCCAATAGAGAAGTCATTACTGGTTAATGTTAAATGAATGAGGGGTGACCAGAGGTCCCAGTTTATATGAGACTGCACTGCTTTTGCAGGACAGACACTTTCCCTCTTTTACTTAAATTGGGTCTTTTGCTGCCTCCTCTATGTGCATAGGACTCCACATGGGCGCATACAATGCAAACTTTGGTGGAATGTGTTGGAAAATTCAAAGAAAAAGAATTGCAGTAATAGCAAAAGATGGGAAGCTACTTATAATGAAGCTGGTGGAAGCAGAATCTCAGAGTTATAGTTATCTTTCAGTCTCACACAGAGGAGAATGACCTGAACTCACTCAAGATATGTCTCTCTATGGACACATCCTTACTGAAGAAAGATGATGACCTGACAGAACACCAGCTGAAATAACAGGAAACGCTCACAGGGATAGAAAAAAGGACTACATGAGCTCAGTGGCATGTGTTGCAAGCAGACTTGTGTTTTACCCACAGTATCAAGCATAAAACTGGACCTTGTCACTGTTTTACTGTTATTTCTGATGGTGTTGGATTAATACTACAACTGCGGATGTATATTTTTGAACTATATATACAGAATATTTTATGTTCTGTATCCACAGCAATCCATTAAATTATCTGATAGATCATCACATATTTATAGTAGGCTTTAGTGTGCTGTAAGGAACAAGTATTCTGCAAAAGGTTCAGCTTAGAAAAACCACAGAGAAACCACACCTTGATTAATACAGTCATTTAAATTACTATAAATAAAAGGTTTGAGCACTGTGTGACAAAGTTACCTTTCAATATCTGCGGGCCAAATTTGAATCAAATGTCATAGTGTTACCTGAGATACCACCAACCATCTTGTTATCTTATGTGTTAGTATGAAAATGCTTTTTCAGCTTATCTGAATTATCCAACATGAAAGAGGAAGATGAATTTTCCTTAGAGTTCATTTTCCTTGATTAAGTTCTTAAGGAGTTATCAAAAGCTCCACATTACATGCTAAGTCCTACATCTTAACAAAGACGATTAGCAAGAAACAGGTTACCTGTTGAGATGACAAATCAAAGTATAAATTTCTTTGTCCCCTTGCTTCTATACTTATCTTATCCTATACAGATCATAACTGTTCTTGACTAGAACATCTGTGCTACTCTAGATCAAGGCTAGAAAAAGAGGCCAACAGTTGGATTAGTCCATTGTGCTTCAAAGCTAAATCTATGCTTTGGCATGCAGACAGGAGCAGCCAGGTATGATTTTACTACACTGAGTGTTTCAAACTGAAAAATTAAGCTTCTGGCAATCATCTGCTTCTAGATGGCATTGCATGGCATTTCCTACTTTTTAACTGATGTTCAGATACTCTATCTGCTACAGATAGGTTTGTAGGGTTACCACTTCTTCGAAAATCTTATTTTATGCCTGTCAAACCATCTTTGGCATATTTTAATAATAACAATAATGGATTGCATTTATATAGTGCTTTTCGAGACCCTCAAAGCACTTTACAATTCCACTATTCATTCACACACTGGTGGAGGCAGCTACAGTTGTAGCCTCAGCTGCCCTGGGGCAGACTGACAGAAGCGAGGCTGCCATATCGCGCCACCGGCCCCTCTGGCCATCACCAGCAGGCGGTAGGTGAAGTGTCTTGCCCAAGGACACAACGACCGAGACTGTCCGAGCCGGGGCTCGACTGGCAACCTTACGATTACAAGACCAACTGCCAACTCTTGAGCCACGATCACCCTTGATTTTATAGATTTGACTGAAGAAATGGGAAAAAAACTTGTTTCTTTCATGACAGGCAACAAAGTGCAAAGTGGAGAAGTATCCACAGATATACATTTACCATATCTCTGCCAGTCACTGTTAATGAGTTACCTTGGGACATCTAACAGGGTAGCAGTGAATGCATATTTTATGGCACCATAAAGAGCGCCACTACAGAGAGCGGATTTGTGCTGGTACAATATTGATTCAATATTTGTGGTATTAGTGAGGTATCAGACTTTAAGCTTCACTAAGGTTAAAAAAAAAAATCAAATCCTTCCTTCTTCCCTCAAGCCAACAGTTAACTAGAAGTGCTGGTTAAAACTTGGCAATCCCAAAAACGCTGCTAAATGCTGACAGAGACCAGAGATGACTTTTTAAAATTCCTTGAAATTTGCTTTTTAAGTGAATGGATTAAAACTGTTTCCACACTGCTGGGCTTTGGCAGGCAGTCTGTGAAAAGCTGTGACAGTCTTGGTCTGCCATTCGTATTTTGCTGAGAGGAAGGTGAGGGAAAACAGCAAGGCCAAACAGCCAACGTCAGAAGAAAAAAAATAAAGGAAAGACACAGAGTGAAGCACCTCGGTTTTGAGTTTATAAGTATGAAAGAGTCTGTTGTCGTGTCTTTATTTTCTCCTCACTCTTCAACCACCTGCAAGCTCAGATTAAAAATGTTAAATTTTGCCAGCTTTGGATGATATGAGAGGCAGCTGCTTTTTTTTCTCCATCTTCCCTCCTCTGCCCTTTCTTCCTGAGCCTATTGTCACCAGCTGCATGTTGCTCTGTACATTTGCATTACTCCATCTTTCAAACAGCATCTGTTAAAAACAGGGGTCTCTTTCTGGCAGATTAAGTAAAAGCTCAGCTAAGCCTTTTCAAAACAAAATTCCTTTTATTGTTTTTGTCAGTGTAATTTTCTTTTGTTGCACTTCTGTCCGATTAGTCACCAGCAGATGAGCAGTGGCTTCAGATGTCAATATCTCAAAGAAAGGAGTTATTAGACAATTTAACCACCTTAATTCTGGTTTTTAACTTTTACAATTGCAGCAAGAATATGTCGTTTTTTTTCCCCAATAAGCATTTAAAGTAGCAGCAAAGGCTTACTGACTCATAAGCATTCATGCATTGAGACATTTCTTTTGAAAATATTGCTAGGTTACAATCCATTTATCATTTATGTTTCTATACTCCACCAGCAACACCGACTGCTCAAGTATAGAATATCACTGCTGTCTCTGTTACCTCTTCTATTCACCCCAGCAGTTTCCTTATTACACAATCATGGCAGATACTGTGACAATCTGCAAGTGAATTATTGCCATTTGCTGTCTCATTTGATCCCAAACATAGTGCATGCTGCTAGCTGGCTTTAAGCTTGGCTGCCTCTGATTATTTTTAGGCCAACCTGCAAGCTCATTAGCTGATCTTTAAGCATGTTCCTGTTGTTTTCTTTTCTGGACAAAACAGAAAAGAACAACAAAGAAGACACCATTAAATAGTTCACATTGCATCTAAATATTGCAACGTAAAACAGACACAAACAGGGTACAAAGTACCAATACGAATACAAACCCCTGTTCAGTACCCTGTCATGTGCAGTTAACTGACTGATGGATGTGCTAAGGTACAGCATTAATATTAGTAAGGAGATAAATAAGATGTGAATTTTCTAGTCAATACATTTGAATGAAAAAAAGACATTTTTTGATTTTTTTCTGTATATCACTGTCCAAGTCTGATATCTTTAAAAGCAGTTTCTCTATGGCTGTTCTTCATCCATCGCTTTATGACCACATGACCGTATCCATCTTCTAACGGCTCTTACCATGTAACATGTCAAACAGGGTTTTTTTTGTTTTTGACATTTCACTAGCTGGGCCCACGTCCTCATTTTAGGTTTGACAGTCCTTTAGTAGGTAAAGGTGAATGCTTGGACATGAATTGAGCTGCGGTTTGGGGAAGGCCTCGAAGGGGACTGGTGACTGCTCCTGGGTCTGGCAGATCCCCATGCACTAAATAGAAATGAAGAAGTTAAAGAATTGAGAACAAGGAGGAAGGGGGGGAGGGAGGGGCACGTAAACAAGAATGAACAGCTTCCAGAACTGGTGGGACCTATATAGATGACAACCGGAATGAGCGTGTCTGGAGGCGTGGTCCTGCTCCTGAAATTCCGATACATAATCTCCAAAACATGGCGTTTACTGCACTTGAAAGACTAGATCTCAATAGAACACCTTTGGGATGTGGTCTAATGAAAGATGGGAATGGGCTCCAGTAATAGCAAAATGTAACTACTAAAGTGTCCAGTGAGTGTAGATTATGCCTCAAAATATCCCCAACTGCTGTGAGGGTCTCAGTGAAGGAGAAAACATACTATGTACTGTATAGAAAAACTGTAGCCACCAATTTGTCCATGAAATCCATCCTGATGCCTCAGTGTAGGCATTTTGGTAGCAAACACATTCAAGACCAGACCACATCTGGATAAAAGGGGGGAAGTGCTAAATTATCAGCTGATGCTAGCATGTTTGATTAGTAAGCTACATCTTTAGATTGTGTAGCTGCATCACAAAAACCCCAAATCCCGCTATTTATTGTTCAGAAACATACAAATAAATTACCAGATATTCAGTTTAAAAAGCTGAGGCACAAACTTCTTGGATATTGTGTTAGTAAAAATCCTTTACCACACAGAGATATATTATTGGTGCTTACCCACAGCTTTTTATGGACCATCTTTAAAGTTTCCCAGCAGTATACTAGGCCATGAGTACCTAGGTTTGCCAGACATTTGACCTTCACTGCTAGTGTCCATGATCCAATTTGATCTTTAAAAAAAAATCAAGAAATCATTTGAATAAAATATCATATGAGAGGACACGGAGAGAGCTGTACAACACCCTATGATGCCACAATTACATCATAACAGGCTGATGACAGGTTGCTGTAATAAAAACATTCTAAAACGTAATTTTAGTATAGCTCTTACCCTTTGGGGGGAGTTGCGCTCTTGTTTGGCATGTAATTGGTGCAAAAGGCATAAAAACCTCAAACACATAGTGCTTCCTCATGGGAATTGTGGACATAATCATTATGAAGTTCCGGGAGAGGGTGAACAGAGCAAAAGGGTGGCTTGTGAATATGTGTGTGTGGCAAAGGCATCATGACTTCACAGTCTGTTTATTATTTGAACGCATGAACTTTCTTGTTTCTTGGGGGTGGGGGGCGTATTCCTTTATCTTGTTCTGTGCCTTCCTCCATGTGCTCAGGGTTTATTTCTCTTGCTGCTGGTCTAGCTGCTCTAGTTGCATAAACTCACTGTATCGCTTCTTCTGCATCCCCACAAATGCCATCATCATGCCGCTCATGCCTGTCGTTGCCTTCCTCTTTTTGCTTAGAGATGCTGGCTTGGGCTTCTCTCTGGGGTCTTGCTGTGCATCTCAGCTGAAGTGTGAAATGCTCCTGTCCAAGGCAAACAAAAGTTTACACAGTGACAATAATGAATTATGCATTATGTTTGCAGAACAAAATAGATTTTTATTTCTAACAGTTAAATAAATTGTAAAACTTGAATCATCTTTCACCAATTGTCATTTGAGCAAATCAAGTGAATGAATATTTTAAATCAAGTTAACTTTAGCTAACAAAAGAGAATCACGGACACTGAAACAGTAAGAGGGAGATGGGTATTTTGTTAAACTTAGCTTTTCAAAATACATTTTGACCTTTCACCTGCATGAACATTTTCAGAAACTTGGGAACTGTTTTTAAAATTTGAGTGTGGACAAAGAAAATTGAGTCCTTGTCTTGCAGTCTCAGAGGTGTGCTCCCTTACTTCTTTTTGACATTCGACTGTGCGCTGTGTTATTGTTTTGAAAACTTCTGATTTGTTTTCATGACTATTTACATTTTAGATTCTCACTGAAGGCAACAAAACTATGAATGAACACATATGGAAGTATAGCTAACAAAAAAGTGTGAAATAACTCAAAACGTGTTTTATAATTCAGATTCTTCAAAATAGCCAGCCTTTGCTTTGATTACTGCATTGCACACTCTTGGAGGCTGGTGAGTTTGATGAATTTATCCTAGTTTTAGCAATTTTCTGGACTAACTGAAGCTCATTGAGAGAAGGCCACAGGTTTGCCGCACTGTCAACAAAGCAAAAGGGGGCTACTTTCAGCAATCTAAAATATGAGACATTTAGTGTTGCAATTTTTCTTTGTTATATAATGTCATATATCTTCATATATTTGATGTCTTCAGTATGTATCTACAATGTAGAAAGTGGTAAAAATATAGAAAAAACATTAAATGAGAAGGTGCGTCCAAACTTTTCATTGTGTATGTGTGAATATCACATGAAGAAGAGCAACTGACACAACCAGCATGGGCAGCAGTGCAGACCTGATCAGTGGTTTTCAATCCTGCAACACAGTGGAGGAAAATCACGGTCCAATCCAAATGCACAACTGACAATAGTGTGTCCAAGGAGTAATCTAAAAACAGTTAAAATGCTAATAGCAGTCTAGAGGTGCAACAAAGTCGTGAAGGAGAGATTAGCATAATCTACATTAGCTGTGGTTTTTGGATTTTATGAGTGGGGTAAATTAACCTGTTAGCTTACTGTTCTAGCAAGATTTTGGTCTTACCCTGCAGTAGTATTACCGCTGCTACTATAACAGATTTTATTTGCTACAGAAGTGGTTTGGTGAAGAAGATTTGATTATCAATACACAATGAACAAAATGTGTTAATGTTAATCCTTTTAAGATTATGTGAAAGCCATACAAGTGTAAACATTTCTGTAAGATTTGGTGGTCAAGTACAGCCTGAGGAGAAGAGGTAGATAAATGTCTGGCAAGTTATTGAATTATACGCATATATACCACTAACCACTATACCACTAATATGATGAACCAATGCAAGTGAGCACACAAATAAATAAACTCAGAGCATCTGGGTAATGTGCAATAACTAACACAATATGATTGCAT
>NW_024582654.1:635603-644622 GCF_018398535.1 Haplochromis burtoni | reverse complement strand
GACCCCTGCCTGGTGGCTTGGATCTCCGACTACCTCACCGACAGACCACAGTACGTCAGGCTGAAGGACATCACGTCTGACACTGTGGTCAGGGGGCACCTCCATCCTGTTCAGTTTTTCCTGAAGCATACAGGGCCGGATGGTATTAAAGGCACTGGAAAAGTCAAGAAACAGGATCCTGACCGTGCCTTTTCCCCCATCCAGGTGTGAGTGGGCTCTATGCAGGAGGTACAGGATGGCATCCTCCACTCCGACATCCGCCTTGTATGCAAACTGTAGTGGTATAAGAGGTATAAGTAGAGTAACTAGAGGAAGGTGAAATAAAGTTTGAAAGCCTAGTCTAAAAAAAGTTAAAGTTAAGAAAAAGGTGCGGTGTTGCAGAGCTACTTGGAAAGGCTGCCGTCACTCCAGCGCCATCTTGGAGCCATCTGAGCCACAGTTCACATCCCACAAGGTAAAACATTTACCACATCAGTAATTTTCCCACTCGTTTTACTTTCTCTTTTATAAAGCATTGTCACTCATCCTAAAGACTCACTATCTGGCTTCTTTCTCAGACACTTTCAAGAACTTTACCACTTTTACACAATACTCCTTGGATTGAATGTGTTCCCTTGCATAGATAAATTAAAACTCAGTGTGCGAGCACACACCTGTTCATTTAGAATTATTCAGATTCAGTAAAGGTTCTTTGTACATTTCTATAATCAGATTAGTGAGTGAAACCAGTCGAGTTTACATATGAAAGAAATGTGTTAGACGAATTAAAAATTCCATTCTGTTGCTTAACTGCGAGGCAAAAAGTTAACATATTTAATAAACTTTGAACTTGGAATCTAGAGTTACTTAGAAAAAGCTCCAAGAGACTTCACTCTCTTCAAGACTTATCTTCTGGGAAAAAGTGTCAAACATAAAAAAAACCTGCATAAAAATCTATTTTTATTCACCATCATACGCTGCAACTCTCTTTTTATTCATTGCACAATACTATGTCACTTTTTATAATCACTTGCACTGATAGTTATGTTATTTTATTTTACCTGATATAGTAGTATACTATAGTATAGTATCGTTACTTTGTTAGAGTTATTTTGCTATTATATTTGCACTATCCTACTGGATCCTTCAATTCTTATTGTCTACTATTGTATATCTTTATTCCTCTGCTCCTCTGTTTCTCTTGCTGCATTGAGCATGTTTATGATGATGAAAGGATTCCCTCGGGATAACTAAAGCTCTTCTTATCTTATCTTATCATATTGTGAAATTACTTGTCACCAGATTAGATATGCAACACTCCCATCTCTGAACAGTTGACAAAAATTAGGTTATAAGCTAACATTATGCCATGTTAGGCTTGAATGTCCCAGAAATCACACTGTATGACAGTTTGTCTGAGTTCAACAATGTCCAATCTAAAGAGTGTTTCACTAATACTGGCTAAAAGCAGCAAAAACACCAGCGCCTACCAACAGAAAAGTTCCAGATATCTTCAACAACTCAGTATCTCTTTCATTGGACGTGAGCTTTACTGACTTATTGGCTCACATTAAGTCCTTTCACATCGTTTTACAGCATTCACCGGAGTAATAGATGGGGACACATACTGACAACTAAACAGCAGTAAACAGCAGACAGCCTACACTCACTACAGATGAACTGAACCTCGCTCTGCCATTGATCATGTTGTACTGGATAGACTTCAGCAAAACCATGGAAACATTTTGTGAAAAAACAATCTTTCTGAACCTGCACAATGTAAACTTTCTAGCATAACTTTCCACAAAAAGCTTTAGTGCTAACAAATCCAGAGATAATGTATAATTTATTCCAAAGTGGCCAAGACAAGAGGCTCTCAGATCACATTGTGAGACAGGGTGCACAATCAGGCTGTCACACTGTCACAGGCCTGTATTGCCAATAGGGAGAAATTTCAGTCAGTTGCATGTTTAAATGAATTTATAAGCAATACGCATCAAGATGAACGACCTTGTTGTCAATAGAGCGCTCATAACTTCTACCAGTTTGATGCAGAAATAAAGTTGTTACTTGTCAGCTGCTTGAGCTGAATGGGAAACAGAAAGACATTACTCTGGACCTTTCTGCGGATATTGACCTTTTAGATGGTAAGATGACTGAGCTCAGGCAGCTGATATTAATATTAACTGCTCAGTATAATCATAAAAAACCTATATTCAGCATTAGGATGGTAAATGGCCTGTATTTGTATAGCGCTTTACTAGTCCCTAAGGACCCCAAAGGATGTGTGTTGACGGATTTAGCTGGCCTTCCTGTTGTAACAAGTAAATCTTTTTGTCTCTAAAATGAGATTGTGCTTTTCATACGGCGAAATGAAATTAGAATTAATACTTGCAGAGTCACTGAAATACCTTTTGTCTGTTTGCCTGGTATTACCATTTTATCAGAAACAGATCAAGTGCTGTTTTTTACCTCCTCAACATTTCTTGAAGTTCTCCAGAGGCCTGGTAATGAACTGATCATTTGATTCAGGTGTGTTGACCCAGAGTGAGATCTTGAGCCCTGGAGTTGGACATCCCTGCTGTACAGGCTCGCTTTACTGGACACGTGAGTTAATGTTGGATGATTCCCATAAACAAGCATTGCATTTTTCGGTTTGGCCTTCGTGTATTAATTATACATCATGTTGTGGTGTGTTTGAATAAGTTAGTACTCTATGTATAAGATCTGTTCTTGGTTAATATCACTCGCCCTACATCTAAAGTAAACGGTGGATGATGATCTGCTTTAGCAACACAGTTTTTAACCTTCTGCAGTGAAAGACAAATTTTGTTGCATATCTGTCTGTTCACATACTGTTAATTGTCCAGACCTCAAGCTGCATTAGCAGGGAAGAGCTCTGATTGGCACTAATTTAGGGAGCACTTGATTTGTCTTTACAGCCTATTGGTGGAGTAAGGATTTTCAGGATCACTGTTCATTTAATTGTGGGAGTCCAAAATCGTGAATGAAATTGACATTCAATGAGCTTTACAACACTAGTATAGGTTTAATAGTTAAATGGGATTACTTCTTGCAAAAGCCTTTTGAATGTCGACGGTGTGTGAGCGCAAGCGTAACTGCACTTACAGTTAATGACAGTTGGCTGGGGGTCCTTAGGGACTAGTAAAGCGCTATATAAATACAGGCCATTTACACACACACAAATATAATGATTTAAAATTTCTGTCACGTTTTTTTGGAGACAAATCCATGCACCTTGGGGTGCCATGCAGTCCTAGTTGGGAACAGTGGTTTCAACACTGATTTTGTTAACACTGAAACCTCATGGATCTAGTTATGTTCCTACATAAAATGTTGCTGTTGGTGTATTTTACAGTTATATCATCCCCACTGTTTGTAATTGGTCTCCCAAAATAAAATAAAATAATTCAGTCTCAGTTGTGATGATACTGCCATCTTATTTCCACTGCTAGTGTGACTGAGCCAGTAGTGATGTTTGGGCAAATAGTCAAAACATTGTATATAATGTTTTGATCTTCCTGGAAGATATATCTTCCAGGAAGAAAGCTAAAATTAGAAGCGTCACTGGAAGCTGTCCAAAGGTGCACAAGCAGATCATCTTCAAATTGTCCAAATTTGAGTCAGGAATGGTTTTGCATTACAGGAATCAGAGTCTTCTATTGAATTTAATTCAATTGAATTTTATTTATATAGCGCCAAATCACAACATTAGCCTCAAGGCGCTTTATATTGTAAGGTAGCCCCTACAATAATACATGCAGAGAAAAACCCAACAATCATATGGCCCCTATGAGCAAGCACTTTGGTGACAGTGGGAAGGAAAAAATCCCTTTAACAGGGAGAAACCTCTGGCAGAACCAGGCTCAGGGAGGGGCGGGGCCATCTGCTGCGACCGGCTGGGGTGAGAGAAGGAAGACAGGATAAAGACATGCTGTGGAAGAGAGACAGAGATTAATAACAAGTATGATTCAATGCAAAGAGGTCTTTTAATACATAGTGAGTGAGAAAGGTGACTGGAAAGGAAAAACTCAATTCATCATGGGAATCCCCGGCAGCCTACGTCTATTGCAGCATAACTAAGGGAGGATTCAGGGTCACCTGGTCCAGCCCTAACTATATGCTTTAGCAAACAGGAAAGTTTTAAGCCTAATTTTAAAAGTAGAGAGTGTCTCTCTCCCCCGAAGAGGGCCTGAAAACTGAAGGCTCTGCCTCCCATTCTACTTTTAAATACTCTAGGAACAACAAGTAGGCCTGCAGAGTGAGAGCAAAGTGCTCTAATAGGGTGATATGGTGCTACAAGGTCATTAAGATAAGATGTGGCACCTTGTATAAAGCAGGTGGTCTCAATGTTGTTGTCTGAGATATATTTATCTGAAGAACAGTAACACATGTATATGAGTATTTTCTTACAGCCTTACAAAAGATAAAGAAACATAATAACAACGCCTTTATCTGTTGATATGAAAAGATTTTTTTTTCTTGAGAAAAAAATGACTTTCTGAAGTGTTTCTAGAATTAAAATGCATTTGGTGCAGGACAGTTGCTCAGATGGTAAATTACTTGCTGAGCTACTGATTTCTGTGCAACCTTTGACGCAACAGGTAAAATTTCTTAGAATAGGTAGAAGATGATTTTATAAATACTGAAAGAAGAGCAGCCAGCTTCCATGAACTGGAAAACATTTCCTCAGATTGTCAAAAGGTTAATCATTTCTGTTATAGGATAGAGCCCAGAGCAGCAACAAACCTTTGAGCATAACTGTTTCCACACCAAACACATCCTTTGCTTTGAATGGTTGAAGATCTTCGTTGTCGTAAGCTCTAATTCAGGGACAATTTCCTCAGGCTGAAAGCTGGTTCCACTGGACGATATTTGAGTACTCAGGTGAAATATATTATACTACAGCTACAGAATCAATAAGACGGTGGTTAAAAGCTTCCACTACTTCAGCTGGACCCTTGAAGTAGAAAAGATATTCATATACTGTCCTAACTAACTTTTAAAGTGCATTCAGAGCCTGTTTTTTCAACATTTGGCCTTTTATGTTTTAGTTATTAAAAAAAAAAAACACTGGCACATAATATCCACATATGAATAGAAAAAAGCTGTTTGAAGTGCAGTGTACTCGGTGCAGGTGCTGATACAAGTGAAGACTCAAGATTTCCTCCATTAGATTTATTCAGTAGGATTGGCAGACTGAAAAATCATCAAAGCAGCTTAACATCATGTCACTAAAAATGGAGATGCAACAATCTGCTATACAAATTTAACAGGAAAGGCTGCCTTTAAGTCCAACCACAAACAATACAGTTGATTTAGCTGCTGGAAACATGATTGATCGTAAATTTTACAAACAGGAAATGCTTCTTGAAAGAAATAGGAGACAAAAGTTAGAATTTCTGACTGAACGTTATTAGTGTGGTTGAGTCTCAAAAAGGGGATGTGTACTTCCTGCCAGAAAGGTTCTCATAGCTTAGCTTTCATGTATTCATTGTCCTCTTCTGACTCGCCGGACAAGTCAGCTTGAATGAGCACATGAATGCAGAAAAATTGACCTAACTTTGAAGTTCAAAATATATTCCCAGTGTAAAGGTGGACAACCTTATCTGATGACCTCACTAGTCAGTGACCAAATTATTGTTAACTCTAAAGCAGCAGTCTGCTTTTAATGCTGATCATATAATTAGTGCGATTTTATTCTGACAGAAAAAAAGAACACATACAAAAGTTGTTTGTGTTGCTGTTTAATATCCAAATGAAAGTTCATTTTGAATAACTACAGTTTACCCTCTAACCCTAGCGTTTGGTAAATATTGACTGGGTGTGGGTGTGTGTATTACCTTTTGTGTTCTAGCACAATTATTTTCATCCAATTAGCTTCACAGAAAAGTGACTTGCTTTTTCCGACTCTCTGTATGCACATTTGGTGGCCTAATGAACAGAATATGATAACAAAACCTGATCCAGCTCAGTGATTTGAAAGAGCAGCAATAAGATCTACAAGACTGCTTCCAGCTACAGCTGCTTGTGTCCAAACACACGTCAATAAACCGATCACACTCCAAACTTTAAGTAATTTGCTTTCTGTTACAGTATCTAAACGAATGAGTTGTAAAGAGTCACCTATTGTGCAGCTGTTACAAACAAGGAAACTGTTTTTGTACCTGGTTGTAAACATGTTTTAATGCTACTGAGTTATATATTTTAATTACAGGAACTGATCCTCTTTTTGGAGCCAGCATCAAGTGGCCACTCCAGGCATTGCAGTTTTTTGGTTTATCTACTGTTTCATTGTGCTGTTTGTGATGGAATAAGTCTGCTTTGAGATTTTTCTATTTGTGTTGTAGGCTGTTTTTCATGAGTGATGAATGAGTATTTATATCTATGTACCCTTTTTTTTTTTTTTTAGAAAACATTTCAAAATCAAGACCAAAGCTTTGCCATAAGCTACAACAATGCTTCCTTTCGTCCTTTATCATTGCTGATCATTCAGTGGTTATACTGAAATGACCTTTTCAATGCTTTCAATGCACATGCATAAAATATTATTGTGCTTGTCTTCTGATAAGAAAACAAAACTGAGGCAACATGATTAGATCTATTTCTATATTTCATTCACAGGTGCTTTATCTGTTACACACACACACACACACCCCTCTCCGCCCCCCAACACTTTGTCTCTTGGTATTCTGTTGGAATTGTTTTGGAATTTCTCCAAGGTATCTCTGCATCTGTATTTTTATCCGTTCATTTACTTTGCATAAAGTCCAAGGGCAAAGTGAAATAACAGTTCAGGCCAAGAATTTAAATCCATCCCAAGTCAGGTTGTTACTGCAAACCACCAGACTAACCCTATTTGTTGATGTAACAACCACGAGGCTGGAGTTTAACATTTATCAGGATATACGTTTGCCCTGAGAGGAAAGCTAACCATTTTACAAAATTCAAATATTCAGGACTGAACACTGATCTTTCAACTTATGCCATGGCTGTGGGTTTAACTTTGGAACGCTCCAGTCATAGCAAATACCAAAGTACAAGGTGAGACACAAAATATTTAGGAAACATTCTCTAAAAGTTGATAAATTGAAATTAAAATACCTTAACAAAAGTATGCCTCTCTGGGAATATTTTCATTATTTATCATTTAACTATAATTTAATGGATAAATCACTTCTCAGTGATGAAGTAGCAAGATAGATATGCCAAATTAGTTTTAGTCTAAAAGCAATAAGGCCTAAAATTCTATCCATGATTCATATATACACCGGGCATCATTTCAGCTCTTTTACTCATTTGCTTTAATTGCAGTTGGAATTTTATCTCATTTTCTTGGGTCATGCAATAGACTGTAAAGTAGTATCCACTATCTGAAATGGGAAAAATGATTGGATTTGAAACTGAAGATAGACCTAATGTTTCTTTTCCCCTGTGAGTAGGTTTAAGTGAAATATCTTTGTTTACCTCCATCCAGATGCAGGTGTAGCTGCCCCAGATTCCACTGCCACACCGGATGTCCATCTGCAATCACCACCAGTACATAATCCTGGTTCTCCTTTGCATTTGTTGCTGGATTGTTAAGCTACATGTTGTGGTTTGTCGCTTCTAGTTTTGATGATTTGCTTGCTTGCCTGCTTATTATTTGCTAATGCTTGTCTGCCTAGCTCCTTGAAAAACCTGATTGTCCCATTCTTACTCACAAATACTTACCTGAGCTCATACCTGTGAATTTTGAGAACTCTTACATGCCTTCTAAAGTTTCCTTACCTGCACCTGTACTTGTGGAAATCAATGAAAACTCACCTTCAGAAGGAACAACTACTTATCTGAACCGACAGCCTGTGACGCTGATCGACTCCGGTAATCACAAACCGAAGATTTTACTGTAGTTTTGCTTATGCTGCAAGAAAGAATTTTTTAGAGTGAACTGAAAATTAAAACGTCAGCTACACAACATAAAAGAAACTTTTTTTCTCACTGATGCTAATGCTAGAGGAGATATGGAACTGTGCAGTTATTGAGTCAGAGCATTGCTGACTTTTACCCGCTGTGGAATATCTAGGAGAGAATCAATTTCAAACACTGACTTGCTGCCATCATTATAATACCACACCAGAATACAGAAAGCTCTTTAGAACGACTTATTCTTTTACAAATGTGTGTAAAGGCAGACTGTTATTCTGACGTTGAGGAAGACAACTAAGGTGTACGACATACTCTGCCTTAAATCGTCCGCGGCGTTGGAACAGAAACTGAGGAATGAAGAGAGCGTGCCAAGCTCCAAAGGTGACAGCGCAGAGGGAGATCAGCGTTGGAATTATGACTCTGTAAATGGCACAGACACCAGGAGCCATGACCGTGACTGGGAATGTCCACCTAATGCTGTTTCACTTTGCCATGCAAAGTACTTTGACACTCTGGAGAAGGCCTTTCCTCTGTATCATTGTTGTTTCCATTTGCATGTGAGAGCTTAAATTGTGGGGAATATTAAAGATGAACAAAGGGTGATGGGAGAACAGTGAAGTGAGGATACACAGTGTGAAACTCCTTTAAGTGAACAATAATGTTGATGTGATCAACAGAATGTCAGGAAAGAAATTCTGGTATTAATGTGATTCTTTGATTTAAGAATCAAAGGGTGGGATTGTATAGGAATTTCTTTTACTTATGCATTAATCACATTATTTTATTGTATGATACCTTGGTGCCACTGGATTTTAACATGTCTCACACTCATACAGTAAGACAAATGGTGGGGGTCTAGTAAGGAAGTTGGGGGAAGCAGACGACTCCACAGGGCGAGTCTTTTGTCTCTTTGAGGACTCTGGTAGGTAGCAAGGGAGTGTGAACCGTAAGGTGTGAAACAGCTGTGTACTGCCTTTTGGTCCTGGAGAAGGTATTTAACTGAGAGCCATGCTAGGCTCAGGGAGACTCTGCTGACTGTCTGTCCCGCGGTCATGCAGGGACTTCAAGCTTGGTTGTCTGTTCTTTGTGTGTTTTGATTAAAGAATGTTAG
>NW_024582654.1:591399-608190 GCF_018398535.1 Haplochromis burtoni | reverse complement strand
CTTTGGCACGGGCGAGGTGCCCACCGCAGCACCCGCTGCTTATTGAGAGTAAGAGCGATACGCACTTTCACGTCAAAAAGTTGTAATAAATAAGTCTCTAATAACGCCAGAAAGAGTCGCCAGATTTGTCGCTAGTCGCGTTTCAGAAAAAAAGTCGCTAAGGTGGTCTGAAAACTCGCTAAATATAGCAACAAAGTCGCTAAGTTGGCAACACTGGGTGGGACATGACAACACCGTCACCCGCAGGAAGATACCTGATACCTGACAACTTTTTTCTTGAGAACTGAGACCTGACAATTTTTTGTCTGATACCTGACAACTTTTTTCTTGAGACCTGACGATGTCCTAAAATGTACACCGTAGTGGTTGTTTTTTTTTTCTTCAGTTTGATGTTTTACATGCCAACTATGTTCATGTCTCTCTCCGTTTATGTGTTTTTTTCCATCTCGGTTACAGTCACGTCACTTATTATATGGCTCTGTTTAGCTTTTGCTTCTGGTAAACTGGGGCTTTTTTTTAAAAGAAGTGCTTTAGCTCTCCCTTTGGATTTCTGTTGTTTGTGCATGAGCTTTTTGTTTTCCTACATCTGTGTTTTCAGCGCCTATATGTTATTGTACATTGCATTTGGGTACACAATGTGAAAACACATAATAGATCTGCCGGATATGTTTTTGAGAGGAGTAGCCACAGAGCCTATCCAGCTGCACCCAAGAGAATTATTTCAGCATAGCATGTCGCCAGTAAATTGGAGGCCATAGTTCAGCATGTAATGGATTCTAAATGCATGGAAATTGGTGCATCTTTCAAATAATTTAGATGGCAGAGGGATATTGGCAACACATTGGTACCCAGTCAGAGTGCAATGCTCACATGTGTAACAGTGTCTGAGGCAGGTTGGCTTGTGTTTGTATGATTTTTTTTTTAAGGAAAAATGATTGTCAACACGCAGAATATGACATACTAGCCGTTTGGTTATGATATTTTAAAGTATTCCAATCTTCAGTCCACTCAAATGTATGGTAAAGTAGCCATCCATTCATCTCATGCCCTTATCCAGAGTTCCAGGGGGATGTAGGAGGCTACTCCAGCTGGCTTTGGACAAGAGTCAGGGTACACCCTGGTTAGGTGTCAGTTGTGATCAGTGTTGGTCAAGTTACTTGAAAAAAGTAATCAGTAACTAATTACTGATTACTTCCCCCAGAAAGTAATCCAGTTACTTTACTGATTACTTATTTTCAAAAGTAATTAATTACTTAGTTACTTAGTTACTTTTTAAAAACACGATTTACAACCTGAATAGGTGATAAAGCGATAGATCTTTCAGCCCAATTCTACTTTTTCTGCATAATCCATCATACAAAATGTAATCAAATGGAAAAGTCTCTTTTTTTAAACTTGTTTTATCAGTTTTAATCTTTTAACTTTATGCATCAAGCAAAAATTTAATTATATGCAACATTCTCTGACTTGAAGAAATTAGTTTAACATTTAAACCTATTTTCTGCACATTCCAGCACATAAAATAAAATATTTTTTGTGTTTACACTCACTCTTTCAAATAGATGCAAGTAAAACACAGCAGAAAATAAATAAAGTCAAAGACTAGCGGTCCTGTTGCTCTATTTTCACCTGTAAAGCAGGAGTGGGTAGGCGGAGGTTTACCCTGGTGCAGGTGTGCCGCAGCGGTCAGTGGAAGAATCCGCGAGTTTCTCTGTGAATTTCCCATTACGTCGTTGCGCACTCGGTGCTTGTTTAGGGTTTTTTTTTCGCTGTAAAAAGAAGTTTTCTTCCCACGCACAACGGACACTAATGTTTTTGTCACTTTTTATGGAATCAAACTCAAAGTAAGGTCAGTACTTCCACGCTTTAAACGCTGCACGCTCATACTGATCCATTGTTGATCTGAACACAGCTGTTGTCACGAACGTGGCACTCGCTTACGTCACTGTCATGAGACATTCTTGCAAAAAAATCACGGTTTTAGTAACGCAGTAATGCAGTGTTCCTACGGGAAAGTAACGGTAATCTAATTATCATTTTTGCAATAGTAATCCCTTACTTTACTCGTTACTTGAAAAAATAATCAGATTACAGTAATGCGTTACAAGTAACGCGTTACTGCCCATCTCTGGTTGTGATAAAGGGTGATTAATATAATCAGTTGTTAAATTTGAGGCCAACTTTTGATCCAGATGTTCCACATCTTTTGGGACATTATCAGGGCACCACTGTGTAGACCATAGGTGTCAAACTCTGGCCCGCGAAGCCATACCAAATTACTATTAGAGCTGGCCTACTGGTATTATACAGCTAATATATATATTGTTTAGTATTAAGCTTTGCTTGTTCCACATTCAGTTTTTCAGCAAAACTTGTTTGAGTCCATAAGAAGAGATTCATTCTTAAATCTGGAGGAAGATATTTTTCAATAAATATTAATGTTCTACTTTTGAATTTTGGCCCACTGTGTATTTGAGTTTGACACCCCTGGTGTAGACTAAACCCAGTATTACCACATTCTGTATTACTATATGATTCCCCACACTACAATGTACAAATATATCATATGTATTATGTCAGAACAACTTAATTAGGCAGAATCAATCAGTTCAGGCTCACTCCACCACCTCTTACAATGTCTGAACACAAACCAGTGGAACTGATGACAAATGCAGAATGTGGCATCATTTTCAGCTGCAGTGCAGATACAGAACCACTTGTCTATGTATGCACACCTGATTGTTCCCATTTTCCAAACCCACCTGCCCTCCTTCCTTTCTCTTCCCTTCTCATTTCTCTTGCCAAGTGTGGAAATCATGGTCACTCCTCAACCATCTTCTCGGTGTATTATTCTAATCTAGCAGTTTTATAAATACATGTTTGACTAATGTGTATCTCATTAACCAGTGTGGTCTGAACTGGATGTCCCAGTCTTCCTGTAATTTGTAAACACAAGTTATACAATTAGAGGTTATTAGCACTATCATTAAATAAGCAGTCAAGGCACAGGTGCACATTCAGAGAGCTTGGGGGTCCTGTATGCCTATGTGTAGAGTTACAACAATAAATAATGCATTTTCATAATGTGCCTACAATAATCAAATAAACCTGTACATGATGATCTTAGAGGGTCTGCTGAGCTGTAGTTCTGTTTTTGTACAGTCACAACATTATCTGTACTCGAATAAGAAAGAAATGTCAATATTATTAGACACAATTTATTATTAGCCTGTATCACTGGAGGACTTTTGAACGTAAAAGGAAAAGATTAAATGTTGCTTTGATTTATAGGTAGAGGACAAGTTGCCAACCACATTTCCTGGCTGAGGTGGCCAACAGCTGCACTTTGATGATGAAATTCATGCAAATGTACGACTGATCAGTATAAATGTGAAGGAAGGGCAGCAGGATGAAGAGGGCAGACAAAAATCAGGTTTGCACTTACACTACAGTACATAGAGTATGACTAAAACATTTTAGGACTGTATTTAAGGGATTACTCTTGGAGATGTGTTTGTTATATGTGTGGTCTAGTGATTTTATTCTTTTATTCTTTTATTTTATTTTTATTCTTTTCTTCTTTTTCTGCTTCTTCTTTTTTTTACAGCAGTTTCTGAATTTATCAGTTAACGATTAATAATTATTTCATCAATATGAGAAATTAAAAAAAATACTTTACATTCTTAAAACTGTAACCCTGGTTCCTGGTTGTGGTAGCATTCTCCGGGCTCTGAGGGCTGTGGGTGTATAGCAGGCTGCATTTATCTTAAATGTTATTGACTATAATAAACACCAACAAGGCAGGACAGTGCGCACTCAACTTTTTACTTTGTTGTCGCCTCGACGCACATGATAGAGTGCATTACACACCATACCGTAAATGGTAGGAACCAAAATTACCTCACAAAATGCCATAACAAATAACTTAAATGTTATACATAATTACATGGGGGTTTAATTTTACTTTTTTTTATTAAATACATAAAATCTGTATGCATATGTGTGCAGATTTCTACTTGTGCACATTGGTTTGCACACACATAAATCAGAATGATGATTTATTTTTTTTATACCTATTGATACTTCTGGTATCTTATCACATTTGACCTCATTTACATTCCAGCACATCACTATCTATCTATTTATGGGTGTTGCTCTGTTAAAAATAATAATCAAAGTAGTAGTTGAATATATAAATTCAAATATGTGTAAAATCATAAAATAATTTTGCATTTTTATTATTTTTATTCTTACAGTGGACCATTATGCACATTTCCTGCTCCACACATTCATTATTAAACTCTAAAAAGAGTGAACTCATCACACTTGTGGGATACACAGTTTAGGGGGGAAAAGCCTTTTCTTCTTCTGGTCTTGATGTTGCCCCTCTGTGAAACCAAGCAGCAGTCTCCAGGTTTGAAAACTGAAGCCAACACAACAGTGCCAAAGCCTGTGGTTTCTTGAATCATTACCTGAGGCAGGCTGCAAAAGCAAGACAATTCCCCGATCATCTTAAAAAGCCCAGTTTCAAGCAATCATGCTGCCAAGTCTGAAACAAGAAAAATCAAGTCAAGTCAGAAAAGTCAAAAAGAGAAACTGCACAGAGTTTATTTGTTTAATCGATCCAATTTCTTCTGCTTATCCAGTTCAGGGTTGCAGGGTGCTGGAGTTTGTCTTAGCTACCATAGGGTAAAATGCGGGGCACACCCTAGGTCACCAGTCTGTCACAGGGCTAACACAGAGAGACAGACAACCATTCACATTCAACCCTAAAGGTACTTTAGAATCTCCTATTAACCCAGCTCCACTAACTGTGGTCTAAAGGCATGCAATCATGGACTGGATAAGCATCTTTAATTGGATTGAATAACCACCATACTGGAGTCAAGTACCCGCATCTCAATATAACCAGTGATCATGAACTCCTTCCTGTAATATTACAGTGGCACAGAACCAGAACTTTAATTACTGAGAACCATGAGGAAATTTTTCATTACTACTCGTCTCTCATATGACTCCCTGCTTATGGTGTTGTAGTTTTCCCAGAAAGGCTAATGAATATGTCACGATGACACTGTGGGGCAGGCAGCGTGTGGACCCAAATGCAGGACTCAGACACGGAGCTAAGCTCAAAAACACAGCTTTCTTCCCACACACAAATTAATTAGGGAGAGAGGCACAGGTGAAGAGAATCTAACTAACAAAACAAAGGGATGTGAAACTGGACAGAAAGCACACAAGACGAGGGACTGGCAAAATAAGACAGAAAGTGACACAAACACTGTATGAAGTCAGTACAATACTGACTCCATATAGGGGACGCTGGGGGCCGAACACAGAGACGAGATTAGGAAAGACTGGAGACGAAGAGGAACTAACGTTATCAGACGACTAAGAACTAGAAGTAGCTAACAAAATTCAGAAGCAGCAGTATAGACCTAGAGAGTAAATCACCCCATAAACCAGAAATAAATCATGAACCACAAAACTGGAAAAAGAAAACTGGGTCAACAACCCACCAAAGTCGATGTAACACTACACTGTGCTGTTGGATATAGATGAACAACGACTACCTCGGGGTTTGGAAAGGTCATTTGCACTTTATATGTTATCTGACTCACATTCCACTGGTGGACAGTGACTCTAGAAGCCCTGGTCCAAAAGTGACAACTCACTCTTTTTGTATCCATGATGTAGTGAATATAATAGAAATTCATAACCCTTTCAACAAGGCGCAGCAGGTCGCTGCAGGGCAGGTCACCTCTGTTTCGTCTACACCTAAAACATGCCAGAGAGCAGAACAGCCCCCTTCCCTTTTATATCTCACGACTGCTGAATTAGGCACTCGTGAGTTCACTTTCCATGACTGCACTGGTAATTATCACTACCAGGGCCTCATGAATAATATATTATGAGGAACATCAGGTGGTGAACAGCCTGTGTGTGCGCACACACACACACACACACACTCTAAGCACTGCTAGTCATTATCAGTCAGCATCCTGAGCGTAACTGTCACATCACTGCAGGCCTTTGCCTAATGAGATCTGCAGGTTCACATGGAGCAGGAGGTCATCTGACATGGTGAAGGTAAGGCCCATTAAATTGTGATGGGGGCGAAAGAGTAGAGAAATATTCAGTTAAAATGCCTCAGAACACAGCTGTGATGTGAACTGCATGTGCATGTGTAAGGTTTTTCACACCTGGGGGATTTTTCTGATCAGTTATGTTTACATCATAGTCACAGAGTTATTTGCTGAGATCTGAGGACAAAATGAGTTCAGCAGGGCTGTGAGTAAAGTCCCAGATGGGCCCAAACTATGTATTTATAGGAGAAACTAAAGATGAGCACAACCTTTATAACCAGCAGATATTTGAAATGTGCATTTAACATATTTCCTCTGTGTATGTATATGGCTTGTCTTAAAAATTCATGCACTGGCTCTGCCTTATCTTTGATGACTGTTCTTCAATAAATTGCCTAAAGGGAAATTGATTTTCTTTTACATTTAAGTCTTTGTGTCCTAAGACAGTCTGCAAGCACTCACTGTGAAAGCGTTTCAGAATGACAAGAACGTGTCTAGTAAGGATACACTAAAGCAGATGTGTCAGCCTTTATACTGACACAGGTCATTGGGCACTCAGTACCAGTGCATAAACACTGTTCATTAATTTATTTCAGGTCTGAGTGACAGACTTTACTGTGCTCTACTGTCATTTCTGCTGTCTTTCTGCTCTCCTCTAATTTCTTTGCTCTCAGCTGTATTGTGTGTGCACCTGCTCACACACAGGGTTGGGCTGACAAAAACACTGGTAAAATGAACATATTAGTCAAGTTACCACAATCACAAGAAACAGCAAGCAAAAAGTGTTAAACCTAGTTAGCGTCAAATTTAGGGATGGGTATTGATAAGATTTTAACGATTCCGATTCCATTTTCGATTCTGTTTAACGATTCGATTCTTTATCGATTCTCTTATCGATTCTTATTTTTAAAAAAGGAGAACGCTAAGGTCGATTAGCTTAGAACTTTGTTTTATATCTTCTCTTTGAACAAGATAGAAATTTAGGAGTAACATGGCCTTACAAACCCAACAGTGAGATCTTAAGAGATCCACAGCCTACGGCTCTTCAATGGGGTGTCACAGGGTCCCCAGGAAAAAAATTGTAAATGTAAAATAATAAAATAAATATTCTTCTGTAGCAATAACAAAGTATAACATAAATTATTCTGTAGCAATTACACAAGAATATCCAGTAATGTCCTGCCTACAATTAAACACATTCACTTACCATGAAATCGGGGGCATCTGCTGTGGCAAATGGGTGCAAGCCTTTACCACAAACTTAGTCACTGCTCGGTGACATTCGTCTATCCTGGCCTGAAAGGAGACGCTACCGGTAGACTGCAGGAGAACTGCCAGCCAGACCTCTGTCTCTCTCATCATGGTCACCTAAATGCACAGTAATGGCAGGTTTTGTAATAAGGCAGATCGCGCTAACATAATATGCACTGTTAGTTGATTATTTACCTGCCGCATTAACGGGAGAGGACGTGCAAACGTTACCGCTGCTGCTGGGTTGAGATTCACGAGTCCGGAGCGGAATTAAAAACACGACATTCATTTAAGGTTATCACGTGTTTTGTGAGCAAATGCTTTTGCATATTCGTAGTGTTTCCTCCCTTAAATGAAATATCTACTTTGCAAGTATTGCAAGTTGCCCTGTTGTCATCCGTTCTCGTAAAGTATAACAAACTTTTGAGCGTTTGAGCCGCAGCGCCGTGTTTCCTGCCAGGTAAATGACGCTCCGCAACGTGGTGACGTCATTCGGGGCGACTGGAATCGATAAGGGAATCGTTTGCAAAAATGGCAAACGATTCCAAGGAATTGAAACAGTGGGAACCGGTTCTCAACAAGAACCGGGTTTCGATACCCATCCCTAGTCAAATTTATCCACATTGCTGACCATTAGCAGATCCTTAATACTGTGTTAGACTAGCTCATAGTCACTTGATAAGATAAGACTTTATTGATCCCACAACGGGGGACATTTTTGCGCCCTCTTCGTTATCAATATCTGATCCAAATAATCACAGCATAATTAGTGTCTAGTACTTGCAATGCACTTTAGTCTGTTAGTATGCTAATGTTGTCCAGACCTTAAAACCTACAGGATAGATTTTACTGAAATTAGCATTTAGCATCTATATGAAAATGTTGAAAATGTTTTCCTTCTCACAATGCCTTGAAGGACAGGATGTTTCATATACTATATCTGATCTACCAGACTTGATATTGTTCAGATCATTGTTCCCATATACAGTTTATGTTAGTGTTTGTTTTTCTTTCTTTAGGGAAGTAAGGAAGGAAGGAGAATGACTACCTTTTAAAATATTTAATTCATTTCAGCTGTTGAAATTACAAGTTACAGCGCGCTGGACCTCAATGCGAACCAGCGGTCTGCTTCACAAAAAAGGATGACCCTGTAAGCGGGCAATACAGTTTTATACCACAACAGAAACAAGTATTATTATGGCTATCTTCTTCTGAGAAACATCACTCAACTGGATCTCTTGCCACACTTCATCCACTTCTGACCTCGTCATAAAAATTGAAGGTCAAGTACCATCTAATGTTAGTGAAAGACTGTAAAGGAGGTGTCCCAAGAAGATGATGCCACAAGAGGCCAATCTCCGGTCTTGTAGGGCTAAGAAGAGGCCTTACTATGAGTCTCCTTCATTGTCGGAAACGTGCACTGGAACCGGAAAATGGAGGAACATTATGTTCAAAGGTCAAGAAGATAGAATGCAATTCTGATTGCTGCACTGATGAGGTAACAGCTTTTGGTGGAAGAAGTGTGATGTTGTGGGGGGGCATCTAGCTCACTGAAAAAACAAGGCTTGTCATCATGCGACACAATCTTAATGCAGCGAGATGTCAAGAATAGATTCTGGAACCAGTGGCAACCGCATATGACCAAAGTAACCTCCAAGATGACAGTGCTCACCCCCACAGTGCAGGAATTTATTGGAGACCAACTCAGAATTTGGGAGTGAAGACACTGTAATAACCTACATGTCTTCACTTCACTATAGTCTCCATCTTTGTAGCCTTGACTGTAGGAAAGTACTCACTATATTCTAGATATACCACATAAATAAACCTAAACTCACTGATACAATATTATTTTTTAGGCTTTTCTAAAAGTACAGAAGAGATGTCAAGATGCAACCATCTTCTGTAGCGGACTTCACAAGAAAAGGTCACTTGGGCAGCAAAAGGAGATGCATGTTAATTGCACCTTCACTCCCCCAAGGCAAGACTGAAAAACACAGAACCCAGTAAATGTCAGTGCAATTGAACTGACGTTTAGGGGATAACATGAACTGAGTGATATAGACTCTGAGTCACAGCCATTCTACCCCAAAGAAATTCAACAGCATAAAGCATGACCACACTTGTGCCCTGTGTGACTGAAGATGGCTTTCATGTTGGTTCTGTGGGAGTACACTCTGAACTAAACATCCCTTTAAGTTATTTATGCAGTTCAAAGAAAAATGCAGTCTTCCTAATAATGTATATCTATAGGCACAAGTCAGACTATTGGAAGACTTGTATGGTTACATTTTTTATGCAAAGGTGACCTCTCTCTTCTGTTTGCAATTTACTGTTTACATTGAAATAATATTTTCTTCCAAATAAATAAAATTACATAAGTGAAACACAGCTGAGATGGTCTGACCCATCAGCACACATTATTCCAACCTAACATTACACCTTCAGATTTAAACAATAAAAAGTTGACAAAATAACTTTATTCACCACAATTCACTTACAAAGTCCTTGTGTACAAATTCACATTAAGCTGACGTTTGAGGGGGATCCATGCTCTTGCAGGTAGCTCTGCACAGAAAACTGACTTTTGTTGACAGACTGATCTGACATTCAGCAGTTTGTGGCTAAAGAATGTTTCACTATATTTTCCCATTCATCCTTCCTTCAATTATATGTACCGTGCCAGTGCAACATGTTGAAAAACAGTCCCACACCGTGATGTTCCCACCCCCAAACTTCAGTGTTGGTATGGTGTTTATGGGGTGACATGCAGTGACCTCTAACCATGGTGTGTATTAAGGCATCCAAAGAGTTTAATTTTGGTCTCATTTGACCAAACTATACTTTCCCTGTTTATTTCACAGGCTTGTCTAATTGAGCAAACTTTAAACCAAGGGTGTTAGACGTACGGTCCACGGGCCACGTCTGGTCCACAATACAATTACATCCGGCCTGTGAGATAATTTCATGTCAGTTAATAATGGCCCGTCAGTAAGTGGGAGCCGAATCTTCAGTCCTGGTGATGATCTATGCAGGCAGGGATGGGACTTCATTTTGATGGGAGCACCATGAAGGTAATCACATGCAAAGACAGACTGGGATCATAAGACTATGTGAAAGTTGGAAAGGGGGCAGATGTTCCAAAGACAGCAGGTGTATCGGTACAGGCAAGGTACACAGAGAGACAAGCCTGTCGGGAAAAAGTGAAAAAACGAGTGAAACCGTAAAATGGGCAGCATCTGGCTGCGTTTCAATGATACTGGAGACTGCAAAGCTGAGTTCAGAATTTATAAAAATAGGAGCTGGATAAAGTGATACCCATTTTTATTTTCTGCCACTTTTCATTGTGGAGGACAAGTTCTTCCAAGTAAATGTCTAAAAATAAATTTTAATAAAAACTCTGTCCTTGAAAAATATGTACATATAAATAAAGGGCTATTCTAAATTTATAGTTGTGTATTGAATATGACATAAACTATATACAAAGTGTCTTTGTCACAACTGATGCAGACACGGAGGCTGGACCAGGCGTGGATGAAGCCGATGCCGACGCTGGACCAGGCGTGGATGTAGCTCGTGGCGCTGCAGGCGACGGCATGGGAGCCGCAGGTGGTGGCGCTGCAGGCAATGGTGATAGTTGGACGGGCTCCACGGTCCCCCCAGCGAAAGCAGCAGGCTGAAGCGGCTCCTGAGCCCTCAGCGGAAGCTGCTGATGACGGTGAAGCTTGGACGGGCTCCTCGGTCCCCCCAGCGAAAACAGGCCCAAAACCAGTAGGCACGGGAATAGAAACAGTAAACACACAACTCAAACCCTAAGCACAAAAACAGCAGAAACTGGAAAATGATAACAATAAACTCAAAACACTGGGTCAAAGACCCAGGACCATGACAGTCTGGCAAAGAGCCATGGCTCAGTGTTTGAGTGTCCAAATGAGTCTCACAGGCCTGAACATGTGCTGACAAGAAAACCTCATTTCTGCGTTGTTGTTTTTTGGGGGGGGTTGTCACACAAGCTTTTTCTTCATCATGTAGATGATTTACACTGACAGAAAGGGTTTCACTGGTCTGGACCACTTAAGATAAAAGTGAGCTGTATGTGGTCCACGATGTTAAAATAGTTTGACACCATGCTTTTTGTGTGGCAAATGTGCATACAGGCCATGGCAGTTGAGTTTTACTTTCTTTTTTCTTTGCAGTTGTACCTGCTGATTCCAGATCGTCCTACAGCTCTCCACAAGTGCTCCTTGGCTCTTGGACAACTCTTCTGGTAATTCTTTTCTTCCTCTGTCCGAAACTTTGCAGGGATCCCCTGGTTGTGTTTGGTTTGTGGTAAAATTATGTGTTTTCCTTTTCTGGATTATGATCCCAACAACGCTCACTGGACCCCTCAGCAGTTTAGAAATTGTTCTGTAACCAAAGCCATCAGTATATTGGGACAATCCTGAGAGCACACAGTGCTTTTACCCATCATGACATGCTTCTTGTGTGGCACCTTGGTAATGAGAGACCTTGTTATAGGCCATCAGTTCGGACTAAACCAGCTGGTGTTAGTTTGCACTAAGTAGGAGGATTGCTTTCTAATCACTGATAGAATTTAGCTGGTGTCATGACTTTTCAAGCAAAAATTTGTTGTGTTATTTCTCATTATTACACATAATTTATGGACGTCTATAGCAGGGGCGATTTTAGCTGAAGCACCCCCAAAATGAATCAATGCACCCCCAAAGATTTCTTACTTTTTTTTTTGACAATATTTGCTGTTTGTCTGACACACTACTAAAAATATAAAAAGCATGCAGTACTGTACTTGTTTGAGACGTAACATTTTAACAACAAAAGTATAGATAACCCCCCCTCCCAAAATGGTTTGTTCCAGCTCGCATCTCCCCTACTCTGGCTCTAGCGCTCTTGCTGCCAGAGCGATGGTGGCTGAGACGCAGTGGAGCGGAGGTGTAAGTGCCTGGCTTAAAACAGGACATATTAGCTGCATTTAACCTTCAGTTACTCTTTATATAGTTAGGTAGGAGTCAGACCATGTTTCTTTTTAGCTGAAAAACCTTACACCCAGGTAACCTGCAGTGTTGAAAACGTGTTTTCCGACAATGTTTGCTACCCTACAATCCGTCCTGCTCTGTAGTAAATTCAGTGACATTTGACCGTCCTGTTGCTCCCATTGAAATGTATACAGCCTATTTAAAATCTAAAACTTATAATTGTCCCAGCCTGCTGTTGTTACCACTGTCCTGTTTGAAATGGATACTAACTAGCTAACTGACTGAATGCCCATTAACCTTATAACTCTTGTTGTGCCTGTATGTGTGTGTGTTTGTGTACAGAGAGACAGCCAGGTTCATAATGGATATAAGGAAGTTTTTTCAAAAAAAGGAGCCACATTCAGGTAAAAGTGTAAAATCAAATGATCCGTCAATCAAGAATAATGTTGCATCAGTGTTTCAATGTTTATATCTTTTATTAGATGTCCATGTGGTTTGGTTATTTGCCTTTTGGTTGAAAGTACACTGAGAGTGGACTTTTTGTTAGTGATCTTAATATAATTTTTTTCATATTAATGTAATTTTTCATCGAATTGAATACATTTGTGTATGATTGTCAGTCCAAAGAGGGAGAGAGGAAAGAGTGAATGTGAGGAGAAAGTACAAGGTCAGGAAGAACCAGGTAAGAAAACAGACAGGGAACAGTGACAGACACAACAGAAACTGTTAAACTGACAAAGAGAAAAAAAACTAATTTTACTCACAATCTGGAAGTTGTGTCCTCCCTATATTAAAGCTGCTATACAGAATCTGCAAAACAAACTGGGTTGAAACATTTTTGACCCTCTTTAACAACATTCCAACATAACATTATCATTGATTGGGGAGATTAAAATTAATGATATATTTTTATGTGGTTCAGCCGCAACTCTACTAAAACCTCAGCCAGTAATAGGTAGGCCAACTTTTGGACCGTCCAGTTGTCTGTATGACTGCCGCAGTACGTACATCACATTTGCACACTATCAGAAAGTGCCAAACAGCCCTGGTGGAGTGAGGAGCTGTAAAGAGAAGCAGATGCTCTGTTTATATTCTAAAAGTGTTTTAGCTTGTTTCAAAGATTCTGTAAAGCAGCTTTAAATGTTTTCCAAAAGCACACATACACTTATCAGTGTTTCTCAAACTTGTTACAGTGTGTACCACCTGATAAAAATGTCAAGTTCTCCCAAGTACCACTATGAAAGCATGAAAGTCATAAATCTTACAACACAAAATTAGCATCTGCAGTAAAGATTTTTTCATGCATGGTATACATTCAAAGTTGCCTCCATTTTTATAGTTTTTATTAATATTTTGTAATAATTTATTTGTAATAATTTATTCTGTTTTGGGAGTGTTTTTTATGTATCTGTATTATATTATACATACACATTAAAAGTGAATCTCTGTCCAAAAAATGCACTCAGTTTACTTTTTACTCACTATGAGCATCATTCATTATTCTCCCGCAGTAATTAAGGTTAGGATATGTATTTTTTTTATTCCAATCCATTCTTCTTTTGCAGCATTTAAATAACCTTTATCAGATTTGATGGTTTTGTTACAGACTTTTCAAAAAAGTGTTTTGCTTTTCTTTCACAAATGTGGGATTAAATTGTGTTAAAATGTACAAAACAGTGATGTCATGTTTTGTGACGAGGACCCAGGCACAGATAGACTTGATGAATTTAAGAATCTTATGACTTAATAAAGAAATTTGCAGACTTGCACAGAGATGGTAAAATTATGATGACTGATAACGGAGACTAAGACAACAGACGATGAGGACAGGGAGGAACAGGGGTTTAAATGCACCAAAGTGACAGTCAGAGAGAACTCGGGACAACATTTAAGGATGCAGGGACTGACAGAGACAGGTTTATCTTGCCTGGCTGGGCAGCTCTCTGGGTGCTCAGCACCCCCAAAGCTCTGATCCTAGAATCGCCCCTGGTCTATAGTCTGACTTCTGTGGATTGGATGGTTTTTAACGATATCTGGTGGGACTTTCATGTCAGTAGCACCTTTAAAAATGTATTTACTTAGAAAATTGGTGACATGTTCAATGGTTATTTATTCGCTGTATATGGTTATCTATGAGCTGCTTATTTTTCATAGTGTTAATATTAGATTGTATACAAGATTATATTATTATAATATAATACTGCATAATATATTGTTATATTATATTGTATAATATAATATGTTGTAATGTATAAATATTGTGTATTAGATTATATATAGGATATTTCCTCCTGTGTTAGTGCAGTGATGTTTGTTTGTCTGTTGGTCTTTCTAGTTTCACTCAATTTCAGTGACGTCAGTTTGATATAATTTCTAGGAATCAAGTAATTAAAGGAGCAAGTACGCTCACATCCCTGTCTCTAGAAAAGAAGCTTGGCCTACTGTTTATGTTTATGCTCAGTGAGTGCAACACATACAGAGAACAGTACAAATTCTGTACTTTATTTGTTTTATTACTTGCTCTTGCTCGTAACAGTACATCGAAACATAACAATAATTTAACATAAAAATGCACACTTGTAATCATAGATCTGCCTTTGCCTTAATGGTCTATTAATTTACATAGTCTGAATATTTTTGTGTCAGATCTCCTTACAGGCTTTGCAAATGCTTTGAATATAAGGCCGTGGCGGGGCATGGCCTGCGGTGCCGTGCAGAGGAGGCGGACGCACCTGCACGGCATCCGCAATCACGCCCAAATTAAATATTGCACTGGGTCCTGTGGTTGGCGTTGTTGTTGTGGTCGTTATGTTGAGCTATCAGCGGGAGAGCTGCAGCTCTGGGTGCGGATGTACAGCAACCATGAAAGTGTTAATAAAGTATGCTGCAAAGCATGAACGTGCACCAGGGTCTGCCGTGGTCGTTTACAACGGCATTTACTAGTCTTTTTTAAGCATTTAAAGCAATTTACACTACAAGCCATTTTCACACAATTATTTTACCATGTGTTTTGTAAGCACAAATTACCCTGTTTCATTGTGCTGCAGGTTTCACATCCCGTCACGGCTCATCCCTCAGGCCAGCCCTTTTTCTCGGACTCCCAGCCATTCTCTCAGCTCCTCAAGCTTCCAGCCTACACCTGACCTCCTGCCACCGTTTTGGAATCTCTTTTACCCAGATCAGCCATCCACTCTGCTCAGCTCACCCAGAGCTACACCTACTCCACCTGCAATGTAAGCCACTTCTTCAGCTAAGACACATAGTCACCTCAGAGAATCCTTTGGAACGCTCCCTCTCTCCTCAGTGCCACCTCACGACTCAGTCCTCCTTGTTATCTCCCCCTGGACCCATACCCTCACCCAGCTTAGTTGTGTGTTATATATATTCTAGCTGACACATCTCCTTGCCAAGAAATTATGTTAAATGTGTCACTGAGTTAAATAAAGTGTTTAAAACTTCCTATCGCCAACGCACTCGGTTCTGAACTTGGGTTCAGTTTCAGTACCCTTTGACAACCTAAGCACCAGGTACATAGAAGTAGGAGTCTAGGAGCAGCAGAAAACAGAACTACTAGTGACTGAAATAACAACTGGAGCAGATGTGGAAAGTAAAGTCCAAAGTGGTTCCAGTAGTAACAGAAGAATTAGGAGCTGAAAGCCAAAACTGGAAGAGGGCTTCAGCAGACTCCAGCCACATCAGAGGTCTCTGTACAAAAGAGCTAAGATGCTCCACAGAACTCTCAAACTCACAGGCTTCTGGTAAAGGACTCGAGATTGAGAACACGAATGCCCTTTCTCCACTGGACTCTACTTAGTTTCTTTCATTTTCATTACAGTTTAGTACTACCTCAGTGGGGTTGGGGTCATTATAGCAAGGCGGGCCAAAAGTCTTGTGATGTCATTTTCATTTGACAACAGTGAAGGACACTGATAGGCTTTTTGATTTCGGGTCACTCAGTCTGGCTTTCTCTGGATTCTGTTGTCAGCCAGCAGGCACAAAACGTCTGCATCTCATCGTTGGGCCACAGTGTTACTTTGCCCGTAGCTATTTCCGTTGCCAGGTTGGATTGTTGTGGAGGAATCACTCTCATGATATCGTGGTTGTCGGTCTTCATCCCAGCTTTTAGTTTGTTCTGGACTCTTCACTCATTCTCTTAAATTTAAGAAATGTTTATATTCAAGTTTTGTATTAGTCTTGAGTTCTGTATTACGTTGGTATTCTGAGTTTATTGTTTTTAGTTCTTGTGTCTTGTTTTGTCTTTGTTCCCTTTTGTATCCACATCCTGAACCCCAACCCTTACTCTAACCAACCACCTTTTGGAGACTTTTTTTCCATAGTGGATATTGGCAGGTTTTAGGGGGGTTTTCATGTCGCAAAGCTATGACATAACCAGTGTTGGGACTAACGCGTTATTAAGTAACGCGTTACAGTAACTACGTTATTATTGTGGTAACGAGCAC